>NW_027365440.1:0-113986 GCF_046119375.1 Phyllobates terribilis
AGACACAAATATATCTGTTGAAAATAGTCTGATATACACCAGTAAATTATAACTGTGGTTTTGCTGTTCCACGGTAAAAAATCTCTATTATCCTGCTTTTGGCATTTTTTGCCGCAAAGAAAAACAGTAGTAGTGTCTCCTCATTGTTCAGACACAAATATATCTGTTGAAAATAGTCTGGTGTAGGCCCGAGAAATACAAGTGTGGTTTTGCAGTTCCACGGGTCAAATCTCTGTATTATCCTGCTTTTTTGCATTTTTTGCTGTAAAGAAAAACCGTACTGTCTCCTGATTGTTCAGAAACAAATATATCTATTTAAAATTTTCTGGTATACCCCAGTAAACAATAACTGTGGTTTTGCCATTCCACGGTAAAAAATCTCTATTATTCACCTTTTGGTATTTTTTCCGTAAAGAAAAACAGTAATAGTTTCTCCCTGATTGTTCAGATTGTTTAAAAGAGTCGGGTGTAGGCCAGAGAAATAGAACTGTGGTTTTCCTCTTCCACGGTTCTAATCTACTTTATTACCCTTTTTCCATTGATGGTGCGAGTGTAAGCTATTTTACTTACTTTACAATGGGCAAGGCGCGTGGCAAGGGACATGGAAGTGGACGTTCTGGTGATGGTGCATGCAGAGGACGGGGCCGTGGCCAAGGCGAAAATGTGCCACAACCAACAGCCATATCTTCTCGCTCCCACTTCTTGACCGAATTACTAGGGAAGCACAGAACAACACCAGATCAGTGTGAACAGGTTATTAATTGGATAGCAGATAATACTTCCAGTTACCTGGGCACCACCACCTCCGGTCTGTCTTCCACACGGTCAACTCTTAGTAGCCATGAGTCTCGACCGCATACTCCTCCTCACCCTGATGCTCCTCCCTCCCACCATGCCGAGTGTCGTCAGACAGCAACTGATCCCACACTTGGACACTCTGAAGAGCTGTTCACTGGTCCATTTCCAGATTTGTGCCCCTCGCCTGCTCCGCTTGAAGTGGTGGAAGAGGAGATCCCATGTAGAGATGCCCAAATATTTGAACAGCCACGGCCAGAGGAAGTCAACGCTGGCAATTTGTCACAAGAGGTTGACGATGACGAGACACAATTGCCAGGAAGTGAGGAGGAGGATCGTGGTGCGCAAGTGGAAGAGGAGGAGGTGGTGGATGATCTAGTAACTGACCCAATGTGGCAGGAGGACATGCAGAGCGAGGCCAGCAGCAGACAGGGTGAGGGAGGCAGAGTACCCCAACAGGCAAAAAAAAGCAGTGTGGTGGCCGCACACAGAAGGCCGGCAACAGTTCCCCGTAACACCAACACGAGGGACGTTGCCAGTACAACCTGTAGGTCTTCCAGAGTCTGGAATTTTTTTAAAGACTCTGCTGATATCCCCAAAAAGGCCATTTGTACCACCTGCCATGCCAGCATCAGCAGGGGTGACAAAACTACCAGCCTGACCACCACCAGCATGATCAGGCACATGGCAGCAAAGCACCCGACTTTGTGGGGCGAACCCCAGGGTCCATGACCAGTGTCAGCGGGTGTCACCTGTTGTGTGTGCATGGCAATCCCCTGTCCATACTGCATGCAAAGATGCCCCCTCCTCTCAGTCTTTATGGCAGTCTCTCAAGAGTGTGCAAAGCAGTCATCAAAGCAAAAGGTGGCTACTTTGAAGAACCTAGAATATAAGACATATTTTCAGTTGTTTCACGCTTTTTTGTTAAGTATATAATTCCACATGTGTTAATTCATAGTTTTGATGCCTTCAGTGTGAATGTACAATTTTCATAGTCATGAAAATACAGAAAAATCTTTAAATGAGAAGGTGTGTCCAAACTTTTGGTCTGTACTGTATGTACCATCTTGACAAACTTTGAGGAGTCCACCAAGATGGTGAGTGGCGATGACGCCATCATTAGCGTCAGCATTCCACTTGTCTGTCTTTTGCAATGCTCTCTGCAGAGAATTAAAGAGGAGGCATTGCTGCCAGAGTATGATGAAATGGATCAAGAAGCCGTAGCGGTCGATTACACACAGCCCAGCCTCATCTCATCCCAACGTGCATTGGGGGACAATGAGGGAGAGGAGGAGGAGGAAGAACAGGAGCTTGTATCATGCGCTGTAGACGGTAGTACCTGTACAACTGTCATACTGTCAGTTCAGCGTGGGTGGCCTGAGGACAGGGGGGGGGGGGGGGCAGAGCATGGTCAGTCGTCATCTTGGTGAGGACACGGAAGTCTTGCCCGTTACCAGTCTGGCACGCATGGCTGACTTTATGTTACTCTGCCTTAACCGTGACCCTCGCGTTGTCAAAATGTTGGGTGACAGTCATTACTGGTTGGTGACACTTTTAGACCCCCGCTACAAGGAGAACTTTCACTCTCTTATTCCTGAGGTGGAGAGGTCTACGAAAATGGGGCAGTACCAGAAGGCCCTTCCTGCAGAACTGTTAAAAAAAAATTCCCATCTGAACACGCTAGCGGCAGAGGTCACAGTTCGTTGACCAACCAAGGCGTACAAGCGAGAGAGAGGCAACTCCAATCCAGCAGAGGCAGGGGAACACTGTCAACATTCTGGGACAGTTTTCTGAGACCTGCCCAGCTTACAGGCCCTGAGGCGCGGGGTACTCTCACAAGCAGTGGAAAGTTTCAAACGATGGTGAGGGAGTACCTTGCCGACCGTACCAGCGTCCTCCGTGATTCCTCTGTGCCTTTTAATTATTGGGTATCCAAGCTGGACACCTGGAATGAAATCGCTCTGTACGCCTTGGAGGTCCTGGCCTGCCCTGCCGCTAGCGTGTTATCGGTGCGTGTTTTTAGTGCTGCTGGGGTAATTATAACTGATAAGCGCACTCGCCTGTCAACTGACAATGCTGACAAGCTGACCCTTATCAAAATGAACAGTAGCTGGATTGGGCCAGACTTCTCATCACCACCAAATGACAGCAGAGTAACATAAAGTCAAATCCACTGTGTTATTTCGGAAGGTGTATTCACATGCACCGCTTCACACCCACACATGGGTATACGCTTCCTCATTTCGGCTGTTTTATGTTCTTCTCCTTACCCTCAGCCTCCACCACCACTATACCACCAGGGTGACCGTGGTCCGTGTTGCCATTATTGAAAGTTCCTCCGTCCTTATTTTTGTCAGCTTTTGCTTCGAAGGCATAAGCAAAGACTGTGGGAGACCCACTCCCCAATAATGGGAATAATATTTTTAAAATGCTGTACTGTATGGCTCTTGTAAGGGGCATTAAAAGCGTCTTGTTAAGCTACTGCGACCTCCACCACTTTTCCGAGGAGCATTAAAACCGTCTTGTTAATCTACTGGGACTTCCACATCTCTTCCAAGGGCCATTCAAACCGTCTTGTTAAGCTACTGGGACCTCCACGTCTCTTCTGAGAGGCATTAAAAGCGTATTGTTAAGCTACTGGGACCTCCACGTCTCTTCTGAGAGGCATTAAAAGCGTATTGTTAAGCTACTGGTACGTCCACCACTTTTCCGAGGGGCATTAAAAACGTCTTGTTAAGCTAGTGGGACCTCCACGTCTCTTCCAAGGGGCATTCAAACTGTCTTGTTAAGCTACTGGGACCTCCACGTCTCTTCCAAGGGGCATTCAAACCGTCTTGGTAAGCTACTGCGACCTCCACCACTTTTTCGAGGGGCATTAAAAGCGTCTTATTAAGCTACTGGGACCTCCACCACTTTTCCGAGAAGCATTAAAACCGTCTTGTTAAGCTACTGGGACCTCCACGTCTCTTCCAAGGGGCATTCAAACCGTCTTCTTAAGCTACTGGGACCTCCACGTTTCTTCCAAGGGGCATTCAAACCGTCTTGTTAAGCTACTGGGACCTCCACGTCTCTTCTGAGAGGCATTAAAAGCGTATTGTTAAGCTACTGGGACCTCCACCACTTTTCCGAGGGGCATTAAAACCGTCTTGTTAAGCTACTGGGACTTCCACCACTTTTCCGAGGGGCATTAAAACCGTCATTTTAAGCTACTGGTACCTCCACGTCTCTTCCAAGGGGCATTCAAACCATCTTGTTAAGCTACTGGGACCTGCACCACTTTTCCAAGGGGCATTCAAACAGTCTTGTTAAGCTACTACGACCTCCACCACTTTTCCAAGGGGCATTAAAACCATCTTGTTAAGCTACTGGGACCTCCACTTTTCCGAGGGGCATTAAAAGCATCTTGTTAAGCTACTGGGACCTCCACCACTTTTCCGAGGAGCATTAAAACCATCTTGTTAAGCTACTGTGACCTCCACGTCTCTTCCAAGGGGCATTCAAAGCGTCTTGTTAAGCTACTGGGACCTCCACCACTTTTCCGAGGGGCATTAAAAGCATCTTGTTAAGCTACTGGGACTTCCACCACTTTTCTGAGGGGCATTAAAAGCGTCTTATTAAGCTACTGGTACGTCCACCACTTTTCCGAGGGGCATTAAAAACGTCTTGTTAAGCTAGTGGGACCTCCACGTCTCTTCCAAGGGGCATTCAAACTGTCTTGTTAAGCTACTGGGACCTCCACGTCTCTTCCAAGGGGCATTCAAACCGTCTTGGTAAGCTACTGCGACCTCCACCACTTTTTCGAGGGGCATTAAAAGCGTCTTATTAAGCTACTGGGACCTCCACCACTTTTCCGAGAAGCATTAAAACCGTCTTGTTAAGCTACTGGGACCTCCACGTCTCTTCCAAGGGGCATTCAAACTGTCTTCTTAAGCTACTGGGACCTCCACGTCTCTTCCAAGGGGCATTCAAACCGTCTTTTTAAGCTACTGGGACCTCCACGTCTCTTCTGAGAGGCATTAAAAGCGTATTGTTAAGCTACTGGGACCTCCACCACTTTTCCGAGGGGCATTAAAACCGTCTTGTTAAGCTACTGAGACCTCCACCACTTTTCCGAGGGGCATTAAAACCGTCTTTTTAAGCTACTGGTACCTCCACGTCTCTTCCAAGGGGCATTCAAACCATCTTGTTAAGCTACTGGGACCTGCACCACTTTTCCAAGGGGCATTCAAACAGTCTTGTTAAGCTACTACGACCTCCACCACTTTTCCAAGGGGCATTAAAACCGTCTTGTTAAGCTACTGGGACCTCCACTTTTCCGAGGGGCATTAAAAGCATCTTGTTAAGCTACTGGGACCTCCACCACTTTTCCGAGGAGCATTAAAACCATCTTTTTAAGCTACTGTGACCTCCACGTCTCTTCCAAGGGGCATTCAAAGCGTCTTGTTAAGCTACTGGGACCTCCACCACTTTTCCGAGGGGCATTAAAAGCATCTTGTTAAGCTACTGGGACCTCCACCACTTTTCCGAGGAGCATTAAAACCATCTTGTTAAGCTACTGTGACCTCAACGTCTCTTCCAAGGGGCATTCTAACCGTCTTGTTAAGCTACTGTGACCTCCACGTCTCTTCCAAGGGGCATTCAAACCGTCTTGTTAAGCTACTGGGATCTCCACTTCTCTTCTGAGGGGCATTAAAAGCGACTTGTTAAGCTACTGTGACCTCCACCACTTTTCCGAGGGGCATTAAAACCGTCTTGTTAAGCTACTGGGACCTCCACGTCTCTTCCAAGGGGCATTCAAACTGTCTTGTTAAGCTACTGGGACCTCCACGTCTCTACCAAGGGGCATTCAAACCATCTTGTTAAGCTACTGCGACCTCCACCACTTTTTCGCGGGGCAGTAAAAGCGTATTTTTAGCTACTGGGACCTCCACCACTTTGCCGAGAAGCATTAAAACCTTCTTGTTAAGCTACTGGGACCTCCACTTCTCTTCCAAGGGGCATTCAAACCATCTTGTTAAGCTACTGGGACCTCCACGTCTCTTCTGAGAGGCATTAAAAGCATCTTGTTAAGCTACTGTGACCTCCACAACTTTTCCGAGGGGCATTAAAACTGTCTTGTTAAGCTACTGGGACCTCCACGTCTCTTCCAAGGGGCATTCAAACCGTCTTGTTAAGCTACTGGGACCTCCACATCTCTTCCAAGGGGCATTCAAACCGTCTTGTTAAGCTACTTGGACCTCCACGTCTCTTCCGAGGGGCATTAAAAGCGTCTTGTTAAGCTACTGTGACCTCCACCACTTTTCCGAGGGGCATTAAAACAGTCTTGTTAAGCTACTGGGACCTCCACTTCTCTTCCAAGGGGCATTCAAACCGTCTTGTTAAGCTACTGGGACCTCCACGTCTCTTCCAAGGGGCATTCAAACCGTCTTGTTAAGCTACTGCGACCTCCACCATTTTTCCAAGGGGCATTAAAACCGTCTTGTTAAGCTACTGGGACCTCCACCACTTTTCTGAGGAGCATTAAAACCGTCTTGTTAAACTACTGGGACCTCCACGTCTCTTCCAAGGGGCATTCAAACCGTCTTGTTAAGCTACTGCGACCTCCACCACTTTTCCTAGGGGCATTAAAACCGTCTTGTTAAGCTACTGGGACCTCCACCACTTTTCTGAGGAGCATTAAAACCGTCTTGTTAAGCTACTGAGACCTCCACGTCTCTACTGAGGGGCATTAATAGCGTTTTGTTAAGCTACTGTGACCTCCACCACTTTTCCAAGGGGCATTTAAACCGGCCAGTTAAGCTACTGGGACCTCCACGTCTCTTCCAAGGGGCATTCAAACAGTCTTGTTAAGCTACTGGGACCTCCACTACGTTTCTGAGGGGCATTAAAACCATTTTGTTAAGCTACTGGAACCTCCACCACTTTTCTGAGGAGCATTAAAACCGTCATGTTAAGCTGCTGGAACCTCCACGTCTCTTCTGAGGGGCATTAATAGCGTCTTGTTAAGCTACTGTGACCTCCACGTCTCTTCCAAGGGGCATTCAAACCGTCTTGTTAAGCTGCTGGGACCTCCACGTCTCTTCTGAGGGGCATTAATAGCGTCTTGTTAAGCTACTGCGACCTCCACCACTTTTCCAAGGGGCATTAAAACCGTCTTGTTAAGCTACTGGGATCTCCACGTTTCTTCTGTGGGGCATTAAAAGCGTCTTCTTAAGCTACTGTGACCTCCACCACTTTTCCGAGGGGTATTAAAACCGTCTTGTTAAGCTACTGGGACCTCCACCACTTTTCCAAGGGGTATTAAAACCGTCTTGTTAAGCTACTGGGACCTCCACATCTCTTTTGAGGGGCATTAATAGCGTCTTGTTAAACCACTCTGAACTCCACAGCTCTTCCAAGGGGCATTGATATGTTGTTTTTAATTAACTCTAACCTCCACGACTCTTCGAACGGGCATTGCAGTTCCTCTTAATTTTTGGCAGCTTTTTCTTGGAAGGCATAAGCAAATACTATGGGAGACCCACTCCCCAATAATGGGAATAATGTTTGTAATATGCTGTACTGCATGGCTCTTGTAAGGGGCATTGCAAGCTCCTTCGTCCTAATTTTTGGCAGCTTTTGCTTGGAAGGCATAAGCAAAGACTATGGGAGACCCACTCCCCAATAATGGGAATAATGTTTGGAATATGCTGTACTGCATGGCTCTTGTAAGGGGCATTGCAAGTTCCTCCGTCCCAATTTTTGGCAGCTTTTGCTTGGAAGGCATAAGCAATGACTATGGGATACACACTCCCCAATAATGGGAATAATGTTTGTACTATGCTGTACTGTATGGCTCTTGGAAGGGGCATTAAAAGCCCCTCTTCCGAGGGGCATTCAAACCGTCTGGTTAAGCTACTGGGACCTCCACGTCTTTTCCGAGGGGCATTAAAACCATCTTGTTAAGCTACTGTGACCTCCATGTCTCTTCAAAGGGACATTAAAACAGTCTTCTTAAGCCACTCTGAACTCCACAGCTCTTCCTAGGGGCATTGAAATGTTGTTTTTAATTATCTCTAACCTCCACAACTCTTCCAACGGACATTGCATTTCCTCCTAATTTTAGTCAGCTTTTGCTTTTCAATGCAAAGGCGAATACTAAGGGAGACCCACTCCCCAATAGTGGGTAGAAGGTTTTTAGTACGCTGTAATCCACGTCTGTTTCAAGGGGCATTGCAGTTCCTCATAATTTTTGGAAAGCCTTCCATTCACTGTTTAGGCCAACAGTGTACAGGAGACCCAGTTGCTATAAATGAAAAAAACTGTTTAGTTAAGGCCCTCTGACCTCCATGTCATTTCCAAGGTACATTGGAGTGCCTCGAAATTTTTGGTAGGCATTGCACTCACTGTATGCCCTATAACTGTGTAGCCAAACCGCTCCTTTTGTTACAGAAACATATCCTACAAGACATATGTGGTTGACTGGCCTGATATTGATGTGAATGGTCCCTGTTCCACCTGCTCTCCTTTGCCACCACCTCATCCATCATTCATCACCTGAAGCTTTGTTTTAACGGGAGTCATAGAACTGGGATAGTAGCAGGAAAACATCCAGCAATCCTCGGAGGAGGTAGGATATGCGCCAAAACGCTGACCACCTCAGGCCTTGCCGCTACTACATACATGCGCTTGCATTCCAACAAAACAAAGCAGATGCTAACTTGTATCATCATCATGGTCCTCACCTTGGCACTCTCAACTCCCCTGATGGAGAAGCCAGGGCCCACCGGAGGAGTCTGGTTCTCTGGTGGGCTCGTCCAATGCTGCCCTAAAGCAGGCCAGGCTAAGAAAAGTGTGTGGGGGGATGTTCCAAGGAGAAATAGGGGCGGCTGGGGACCGTTTATGGACACCCGGCTGCCCCCAGGCGGCTGGCGACCGATTATGGACACCCGGCCGCCCCCTGGCGGTTGGGGACCGAGTGTGGACACCCCGCCCCCGGGCGGCTGGGGACTGAGTATGGATACCAGGCCGCCAACGCTGCCATGACATGGTGGCCAAATTCCGCCTCCACATGCCTAAAAGGCCCAATTTCAAGTGCAAGCAAGCAGTATGGTATTGCAGTCTGGGGGTGGGTGGGTGGTTGGCTGCATATTTGCGCTTGCATTGCAAGGAATGGGGGAGGTACAATTGAACCCTGCCCTGGGACAAGAACTTGCACGGGGATAGTTGCAAGTCTGCATCTTCTGATGCGGCAAGGATGACTTCTGATGGGCACACTTTTTTAGGCAGTGACCGGGGAGTCAGAGATGCTTCCAGGGGTCTTCCCCATGCTGTCTCCATGTCTTTTCAGCACTGTATGCATGTGTCACACAGCACATGGCCAGATAAGGTTGTAAAATGTTAAAATGACATTTCCCGGTGAATGCATTTGTCACGGTTGAAGCAATACTAAAGTGCAAAAACGCATAAAAAATGCTACTTGTGAACATAGCCCAAGGTGTGGAGGAGTATTTTTTATTTTTTTTGTTATTTATTTTACCTTATACACAAGTCTTTACCCTGGAAAGGAACTTCCTTAACATATTTCACAGGAAAGCAGTTTCAGTTTAGTTTTTGAACGTTTTATTGTGAGCCCTTAAAAGTGGCTTAATACCTCTGACCACGTTGTTGACAGAAGTGACCTGGGGGTCAGAAATGCTTCCTGGGGCGATCCCCATGCTGTCCCCATGTCATTTGAGCACTGTCACTATCGTTTTGGGCACTTGTTAGGCTTTTAAAAGACAGCCGGGGATGCCGCCGCGAAAATGCTCGGGTCTCCCATAGACTAACTGTTAGAACCTTGCTGTTAGTTTTTTTTTCCTTTGCTGGTCACATGACCTTGTTGGCCTATTTAATCCTGCTCCGCCCTTCTGGCTTTGCTGGACTTCATTGTATATCTACTTTTTAGCTAGCCTGTGCTCTGTATCTACTCTGTTAGTTTGCTTGGTCTACGGACCTCTATGTTCTATCTATTTTGTTTGTTCGTCTGTCTGCTACTATTTCTGTTAGGAGGTGTCCCATATTCCTCCCAGTCCTTAGTACTTGTAGGGATTCCCTCCCCACATCTATAGGTCTTCGTACAGACTAGATTAGGACTTTAGCAGGTCTGATCGCAGGATCAGGTTCCCTGTTACATCGCAGGGATTCAGCTGAGTCCTATAGTAGGGACAGATCTCCTCTCTTTCCTTAGCTTTGGTAGCAGAACATAACAGTAAGTCCAGCCTGTAAATTCTCTAAGGAAAGATTTTTTTTTGTTCCATCATGGTGTCGGTTCAGGATTTGGCTAAACACCTGCAGGGACTCTCTCTGGAAGTGGCCGAGCTCCGTCAGCACGTGAGTAACTGTCCTGGAGCATATTTCTTGGAGCCTAAGGTATGTTTGCCGGATTTATTTTTTGGTGAACATCGAGAATTTTTTTCATTTAAAAATGCTTGCTTATTGTATTTTCGTTTGAGACCCAAGTCCTCTGGGGATGAATCCCAGCGCGTAGGGTTCATAATGTCACTTTTGCGCAAAGAGCCTCAGGAGTGGGCCTTTTCTTTGCAACCTAGTGATACATGCTTCAGATCAGTGGATAGTTTTTTTTCTGCTTTAGGACTATTATATGATGATCCTGACCGTGTGGCATCAGCTGAGACTGAGTTGAGACGTTTAAAACAAGGATCAGGTAATATGGAAAAATATTGTACACATTTTCGTCGTTGGTCCACTCAAACAGGGTGGAACGATTCTGCTCTGAAAAGTCTATTTCTTGCTGGGCTCAGTGAAAGGGTTAAAGACCTGCTAATTGCTTATCCTACACCTGAGGATTTGCAACAGGCTATGCAATTAGCTATACGGGTGGATAGAAGACTGCGTGCTAGGGTTAATGAGAGCAAATCCTCTGCTATGTCAGTTTCTGGTTATGATAATGTGTGTACTAACAGTGGTGAACCGATGGAGATTGGATCGGTGGCACCTCGCTCTCAAGAAAAACACCGTCGTTTTTCAGAAGGCTTGTGTTTCTATTGCGGGAAATCTGGTCATTTGATTAAAGGCTGTGAGCTTCGTATGAAGAAAGAAAAAAAAATGGTCAGTCACGCCCGTATTGCCTGTTTAAATTCCAAGGGTATATTTTTAGCTGCTTCCACGATTGCTCAGGAAAAATTAATGGAATTTCGGGTGTTTGTTGATTGCGGGTCTACACTGAATGTAATTGATGGGGGATTCGTGGAAAAACTCAATTTAAAACCTGAACCTTTATCATCCCCCATTGCTGTGGTTTCTGTGGATGGCTCCCCTTTGAAGAATATTACTCTCAAGGTCTGTGAATTTCCTCTCACTATTAATGGTGTTCACCATGAGAAATTGGATTTGGTAGTGTTGAATAACTTGCCTTCTCCAGTAATATTGGGTTTGCCCTGGTTAAAATTTCACAATCCTGTACTGGATTGGTCTACCAGTGAAATTAAATCCTGGAGCCATAAATGTTATGACAAGTGTTGTAACGGGCGTATTGCAGCTTTGGATAGGGGAGAATTGCCTGTTCCTATTCAGGATTTTTGGAGAGTTTTTTCTGAGAAAGAATCGCAGGTTTTGCCTCCCCATAGAGACTATGATTGTTCTATTGAATTTGTCCCTGGAGCGACTCTTCCTAAAAGTCGTTTATTTAACCTTACTATTCCTGAGAGGAAGGCTTTGGAGGAATACATACAGACAAGTTTGGCCGCCGGTCACATTAGGCCCTCTAAGTCTCCTGTGGCGGTTGGATTTTTTTTTGTAAAAAAAAAGGACGGCGGTTTACGTCCTTGTCTGGATTTTCGTGAGATTAACAAAATTACGGTACGCAATCCTTACCCACTGCCATTGATTCCTGATCTGTTTAACCAGTTATTGGGGGCCAAGTGGTTCTCTAAAATTGACCTTAAGGGGGCATACAATCTGTTGCGCATGAAGGAGGGTGATGAATGGAAGACTGCTTTTAACACTCCTGTGGGTCATTTTGAGAATCTGGTTATGCCTTTTGGTCTTACTAATGCTCCTGCATTTTTTCAGAATCTGATTAATGACATCCTTAGACCTTTGATCGGTAAAAATGTGGTTGTGTATTTGGATGACATTTTGATTTATTCGCCAGATCTGGAGTCTCATTGGCGGAGCGTGCGTGAGGTATTACAGTTATTAATGGACAATTCGCTTTTTGCTAAGCTGGAGAAATGTGAGTTCGCTGTACAGAGAATTAGTTTTTTGGGCTACATTATCTCCAGCAAAGGTTTTGAGATGGATCCGGTTAAGGTTCAGGCTGTGCAGGAATGGCCTAGGCCTATTGGTTTGAAATCGATACAGAGGTTTTTGGGTTTCGCCAATTACTATAGAAAATTCATAAAAATTTTTTCTAGTATTGTCAAACCTCTGACTGATCTCACCAGGAAAGGTGCTGATGCGGTTCAGTGGTCTTCTGAGGCCATTGAAGCTTTTGTGTATATCAAGGAGAGGTTCACCTCTGCTCCCATCCTTATGCAGCCTGATGTTACTAGGCCGTTTTTGGTTGAGGTTGATGCTTCCTCTGTGGGGGTTGGCGCAGTATTGTCTCAGGATAACGGGGATGGATTACATCCCTGTGCCTTTTTTTCAAAAAAATTTTCGGAGACTGAATTGAATTACGATATTGGTAATCGGGAATTATTGGCTATTAAACTCGCATTTGAACACTGGCGCCACTTCTTGGAAGGTGCGGAATTTCCCGTTCAGGTTCTTACGGATCATAAAAATCTGATATATCTTGACGCTGCCAAGCGCCTGAATGCCCGTCAGGCTAGGTGGGCACTGTTTTTCTCACGGTTTAATTTCTCCGTTACTTACATCCCTGGTACTAAGAATGTTAAGGCGGATGCCTTGTCTCGCAGTTTTTCTCCCATAGTCGGTGCTGAGAAAGAGGAAAACATTTTACAAGAAGGTGTTGTGATAGCTGCTTTAGACTCCGTTTTGGAAGATGAGATTCTTAAAGCTCAGGAGAATGCCCCATCTAACACTCCTCATGGGAGGTTGTTTGTGCCTGGGACCTTTAGGAGAGATTTGTTTGTTGAGTGTCACGAATCTCGGTTGGCAGGTCATCCCGGAATCTCTGAGACCAAGAGACTGGTGGGTCGCAGTTTTTGGTGGCCTGGATGGCAGAAGGAAGTCATTAAGTGGGTGCGCCAATGTACTATATGTGCTAGATCTAAGTCCTCACATACTCCTGCTGCGGGGTTGCTTTGTCCTTTGGAGGTCCCCAGTGCTCCTTGGACACATTTGGCTATGGACTTTATAACTGACCTTCCCCCCTCTGAGGGTTTTACTGTCATCTGGGTGGTCGTGGACCGTTTTAGCAAGATGTGTCACTTGGTTCCCTTCGTCAAACTGCCCTGCGCTAAAACTCTCGCTAAGGCCTTTGTCAAGGAAATTGTCAGACTTCATGGCGTTCCGACTGACATTGTTTCTGATAGGGGTCCTCAGTTCGTGGCTCGTTTTTGGCGTGCCTTTTGTGACAGGTTGGGAATTCATTTGTCGTTTTCGTCCGGATATCATCCTGAATCTAATGGCCAGACAGAAAGGAAAAACCAGGATGTTGAGCAGTTCTTGCGTTGTTTTGTGGCAGACAATCAAGAGGGGTGGTCTGAGTTTCTGCCACTTGCCGAATTTGCTCTGAACAATCATACATCTTCTTCTGCTGGTTGTTCGCCTTTTTTTTGTTGTTCTGGGAGACATCCGTCGTTTGGGTCGTTCTCCAAGTTGGGATCTGCCGTGCCTGAGGAGGAGAATTTTTCCGGTGATTTGGAAAGAGTTTGGACGGATGTGCGTGGTAATCTTCAGGAGGCCAACAGAAAATCTAAAGACTACTTTGATAGGAAACGACAGGAGGTTTTGTTCGCTGTTGGTGACATGGTTTGGTTGTCCTCTAGGAATCTGCGGTTAAGGATTCCTTCTAAGAAATTGGGTCCCAAGTTTGTAGGGCCCTTTAAGGTGCTTCAGGTTGTCAACCAATCTGCTGTTAGGTTGGAGGTTCCTACCTCCTGGAGAATTAATCCGGTCTTTCATGTCTCTCTGTTAAAAAAAGCTGTTGTGTCGGATGGTGACGCCTATGCCTCTGTTCCTCCGGTGGTGGAGGACAGGGAATATGAAATTTCTCGCATCCTTGACTCTAGACGGTATAGAGGTAGTTTGCAGTATCTTGTGGCCTGGAAAGGTTTCGGACCCGAGGATAACTCTTGGGTGAGGTCAGATGATGTTTCCGCGTCCAGACTTATCAGAGCGTTTCACAGGAGATTTCCTGATAAGCCTGGTCCTAGGGGATCCGGAGGATCCTCTTAGAAGGGGGGGTACTGTTAGAACCTTGCTGTTAGGTTTTTTTTCCTTTGCTGGTCACATGACCTTGTTGGCCTATTTAATCCTGCTCCGCCCTTCTGGCTTTGCTGGACTTCATTGTATATCTACTTTCTAGCTAGCCTGTGCTCTGTATCTACTCTGTTAGTTTGCTTGGTCTACGGACCTCTATGTTCTATCTATTTTGTTTGTTCGTCTGTCTGCTACCATTTCTGTTAGGAGGTGTCCCATATTCCTCCCAGTCCTTAGTACTTGTAGGGATTCCCTCCCCACATCTATAGGTCTTCGTACAGACTAGATTAGGACTTTAGCAGGTCTGATCGCAGGATCAGGTTCCCTGTTACATCGTAGGGATTCAGCTGAGTCCTATAGTAGGGACAGATCTCCTCTCTTTCCTTAGCTTTGGTAGCAGAACATAACACTAACATTGGGCTCGTGGCTCAGGTCGAGCAACCGAGTATCATGGCGAGCTCGGCCCGAGCTTTGAGCACCCGAGCATTTTAGTGCTCGCTCTTCACTACTAAATACCCTTCATTATTTATTATTTTTGCACTTTGCGATTTACCCATTTACTTCTAGTTACTTGGGTATTTTGCTTGCCTTTGGTTTTTCTTTGTCTAGTGTCCTTGTGTGAACATGCATTTACATTTTGCATGCACATCAATTTATGTTTCAGTTCAGAATTCTAGGTTTTTTCTTTGTAGTTCAGTGTGCTTTAGTACATATTAGGGTGTGGCCACCCTTTGTCTGAGCTGAAATGTTTATTCTGCCTCAGGTCTATGCTTCTACTAGGGGGTCAGTCTCTCTGCCCTTATCCATATGTACGTCACTTGACAAATGGTAAGGTTTTAATATTAGAGTTAGGACTGTCCCATAAGGGTTGCTATGACGTGGCGGGATAGCTTTTACATTATTTTGATCAAAATTATGTTAACTAAATACCCTTCATTATTTATTATTTTTGCACTGTGCGATTTACCCATTTACTTCCAGTTACTTGGGTATTTTGCTTGTCTTTGGTTTTTCTTTGTCTAGTGGCCGTGTGTGAACATGCATTTACATTTTGCATGCACATCAATTTATGTTTCAGTTCAGACTTCTAGGTTTTTTCTTTATATGATATATATGCTGTATGTGCGGGAAGGGAGCTTGTCTGTACACTGCTTGCTATGTGTGGGGGAGGGAAGCTGTCGGACAAAGAGGGGTCCTGCAAACATCCAACTAATGGCCCCCCATATATATTACAGGAAGGTAGGTCAAACCCAAGGATTTTTGCTGGAGCAGCCGACCATGTGCTGTGTATGGGGCCATCTCCCCCACACATATAACCACATTCATGTATATGGGGGAGTCGGGATGTGTTGTGTGGACAAGCGTCCGGTCTAAAGCTAACTAGTGTATGGGCATCTGAGACTAAGGCAAGTTATCATCCAGAAAGTCATTCTCCAGCCTGCTGCAAAAATACCGGATAGAGAAAGGCTTTTATCACCTAAGCCAGATCTCACTGGAGGGGAAGCAAGAAGAAAAAAGGAGAAATGTAAAATAAGACACAAGTTCAGACAGTTGTCATCCAAAACTTTATCTGGTATCGACCAAGAAAATTACAATCAGTAAAAGTATAATCCACATTTAGGAAAAACACAGATGAGCTGCGGGACCATCGCTTCTTCTTCTGGGACTTTTTGGCGGACAGGTTGCTCTGCTGTCGGAGGCCTTTCTTGTTCTTGGACTTCTCCTTCATGTGGATTCTGAAGACTAGGAGGCTCCTGAGGGTCCATCTCTCCTGCCGGCAGCTCAGAGTGACTTGGAGATATGTTTCCTTCAGTCCAGGAAAGCAAGAGAGGAAAAAGATGAATGTGATGTAATAACAAGACAAACCTAAAAAAAAACATGTATAAAAAATCATGTAACTGCAAACTGCACAAAAATGACCCCAATAACATAAGTGCTGTAGCATTAAAGAACCTGCAAAACGAGTGGTGTGAAAAGACCTGCGACTTGTCAGAAATATGTAATGTTTTGTCTAAAATGACAAAAAAAAAGAAAAGATTCAAGGGATCAGCAGCATTTTATAACAGGTAAAAAATATACAAATTTGTGACAAGTGACCGGTATTAAGTATTGTGGATGATAACCAGACGTTTATTTCAAATGAAGAGTTTAATGAACGTCTTGTATTCGGCCAATTGGAACCTTCCCGGAAATGTCTGCGCCGGTGATAAAATCTACTTACTAATAGAGTTCCCGACTGGACACAAAGAACTGCAGCTCATGGAGGAATGAAGCTTCTTTCCTTCTCAGCCAAGAACTTCTTATACCAGTCCCGTACGGCCTCTATCATGTCCTGATATCTAGCAGAAAGAGAAAAAATCAATTATAAACTAAATAAAATTTATTAAAGAAAAAAAAACCTCCTGCGAACATGAAGCATTTGTAGCAAAGCACAGCCATTATTTACAGAGCACAATTGTTTTACTTTATTCTATATTAGTGGCCTCTCTGTGCAAAAACTTGTGGGAAATTACTGCAGCACTAATATTGTCCACCCAGAGAGCACCCAAGTATTCCCCAATTTCTGACTCCACCGCCCGATTGCCCCCACAAGCACAATGCTGCACCGCTGTCACCTGCCTGGTACAGGCTCCTTTATAGGGTCCTTTCAGCTGTTGTTCACCAAGATGTGAAGTAATCCGAGTACAGGGTTTCCCATGTCTGAGTGCAGGGGTGGAGAGCAGAGAGGATCAGACAGGGACAGGCCCATACACAGACTGTTGGTATATAGAGGACAAATCTCACTGAACAGCAGCCACAAGAAGCTTCTGGATGGGGGCAGTGGGGGTGAGACAGCACTTCAGCAACGTGTTTGGGAGAGAAGGAAGAAAATAAGCAAATGAAGAAAATTTATAAAGTTCACAAGTCTGCAATGTGAGGAGGATAATTACATGAAGAAAACCCTCTAGGTGCAGCGTCCGCAACCGGAAAACCGCCCAAGGTCCACCTGTGTCATCAGCGCCCCCCTGCTGGACCCCTAATCAGTTGTACTGCAGACTCTGATGATTGATAGTGACACTAGGTCAGCTCTTTCCCAATGGCGGCACTAGCTGACCATCCTGTGGAAAGGACAGGTGCCGGATCATTCAGTCCTTTCCCTCTTCCCCAACGTGAAGCAAACATCCCTCTGACCAGACAAACATCCCCCTGACCAGACAAACATCCCTCTGACCAGGCAAACATCCCCCTGACCAGGCAAACATCCCTCTGACCAGGCAAACATCCCTCTGACCAGACAAACATCCCCATGACCAGGCAAACATCCCTCTGACCAGGCAAACATACAACCCCTTTTTTTCTTTCCCATTTTACTTGCTTTATTAATTTCACCTCCAACATTACTGACAACTCCAAGTTCAATAGTTTGATAGTCTCATCTCCTGCCTTTGTATGTGGAGGAGGCAATAAACAGCCGTATACATCCTAAACCTGTCACAAGGACTTTCTCTGCAACTCCCTACTCTCAGCTGTCCCCCTGTAACAATCCACCTTTTTCTCTTTCTCGCTCATACATTTCAGACACTTTATTAACATGTTAATCATATTTCCAAACTTACTGCATTCCACTTCATCTGATCGTACATCACCGTTTAAAAGAATCACAATCACTTACTTGTCTGCTGCGGTAATTCTTGGATTGTTTTCTTGCTGTTGCTTGGTCTTATTTTGCTGTTTGCTGTCCTTAAACCACCATCTGCCGCACAGTGTCCACATCTTGTTCCACCGGGTCGCTCTTTTGATCCCTGCAACAACAGACACTATGCGAGTATGACTTCACATGTGACATTTCCAAGTCCCTTGACCATTGTGGTGCCAATGGAGTACCCCTTTTCTCGTTATCATGCCACCAAAGCACACCATTTCCAGCTAGCATGCCACCGTAGCACACCTTTTCCCGTTAGTATGCCACCGGGCACACCTATTCCAGTTAGCATGCCATCGGAGCACACCTATTCCCGTTAGCATGCCACCGGAGCACACCTTTACCATTAGCATGTGACCGCAGAACACCTTTACCGTTAGAATGCCACTGGAGCACACCTTTACCATTAGCATGCCACCGGAGCACACCTTTTACCGTTGGCTTGCCACCGGAGCACGCCACTTTCCCGCTGGCTTGCCACCGAAGCACGCCACAGTCCCGTTGGCTTGCCACCGGAGCACGCCACAGTCCCGTTGGCTTGCCACCGGAGCACGCCACTTTCCCGTTGGCTTGCCACCGGAGCACGCCACTTTCCCGTTGGCTTGCCACCGGAGCACGCCACTTTCCCGCTGGCTTGCCACCGAAGCACGCCACAGTCCCGTTGGCTTGCCACCGGAGCACGCCACAGTCCCGTTGGCTTGCCACCGGAGCACGCCACTTTCCCGTTGGCTTGCCACCGGAGCACGCCACTTTCCCGTTGGCTTGCCACCGGAGCACGCCACTTTCCCGTTGGCTTGCCACCGGAGCACGCCACTTTCCCCTTGGCTTGCCACCGGAGCACGCCTTTACCATTAGCATGTGACCGCAGAACACCTTTACCGTTAGAATGCCACTGGAGCACACCTTTACCATTAGCATGCCACCGGAGCACACCTTTTACCGTTGGCTTGCCACCGGAGCACGCCACTTTCCCGCTGGCTTGCCACCGAAGCACGCCACAGTCCCGTTGGCTTGCCACCGGAGCACGCCACTTTCCCGTTGGCTTGCCACCGGAGCACGCCACTTTCCCGTTGGCTTGCCACCGGAGCACGCCACTTTCCCGCTGGCTTGCCACCGAAGCACGCCACAGTCCCGTTGGCTTGCCACCGGAGCACGCCACAGTCCCGTTGGCTTGCCACCGGAGCACGCCACTTTCCCGTTGGCTTGCCACCGGAGCACGCCACTTTCCCGTTGGCTTGCCACCGGAGCACGCCACTTTCCCGTTGGCTTGCCACCGGAGCACGCCACTTTCCCGTTGGCTTGCCACCGGAGCACGCCACTTTCCCGTTGGCTTGCCACCGAAGCACGCCACTTTCCCGTTGGCTTGCCACCGGAGCACGCCACTTTCCCGTTGGCTTGCCACCGGAGCACGCCACTCTCCCGTTGGCTTGCCACCGGAGCACGCCACTCTCCCGTTGGCTTGCCACCGGAGCACGCCACTTTCACGTTGGCTTGCCACCGGAGCACGCCACTTTCACGTTGGCTTGCCACCGGAGCACGCCACTTTCCCGTTGGCTTGCCACCGGAGCACGCCACTTTTCCGTTGGCTTGCCACCGGAGCACGCCACTTTCCCGTTGGCTTGCCACCGGAGCACGCCACTTAACCGTTGGCTTCCCACCGGAGCACGCCACTTTCCCGTTGGCTTGCCACCGGAGCACGCCACTTTCCCGTTGGCTTGCCACCGGAGCACGCCACTTTCCCGTTGGCTTGCCACCGGAGCACGCCACTTTCCCGTTGGCTTGCCACCGGAGCACGCCACTGTCCCGTTGGCTTGCCACCGTAGCACGCCACAGTCCCGTTGGCTTGCCACCGGAGCACGCCACAGTCCCGTTGGCTTGCCACCGGAGCACGCCACAGTCCCGTTGGCTTGCCACCGGAGCACGCCACTTTCCCGTTGGCTTGCCACCGGAGCACGCCACTTTCCCGTTGGCTTGCCACCGGAGCACGCCACTTTCCCGTTGGCTTGCCACCGGAGCACGCCACTTTCCCGTTAGCTTGCCACCGGAGCACGCCACTTTCCCGTTGGCTTGCCACCGGAGCACGCCACTTTCCCGTTGGCTTGCCACCGGAGCACGCCACAGTCCCGTTGGCTTGCCACCGGAGCACGCCACATTCCCGTTGGCTTGCCACCGGAGCACGCCACATTCCCGTTGGCTTGCCACCGGAGCAAGCCACAGTCCCGTTGGCTTGCCACCGGAGCACGCCACTTTCCCGTTGGCTTGCCACCGGAGCACGCCACTTTCCCGTTGGCTTGCCACCGGAGCACGCCACAGTCCCGTTGGCTTGCCACCGGAGCACGCCACAGTCCCGTTGGCTTGCCACCGGAGCACGCCACTTTCCCGTTGGCTTGCCACCGGAACACGCCACTTTCCCGTTGGCTTGCCACCGGAGCACGCCACTTTCCCGTTGGCTTGCCACCGGAGCACGCCACTTTCCCGTTGGCTTGCCACCGGAGCACGCCACTGTCCCGTTGGCTTGCCACCGGAGCACGCCACTGTCCCGTTGGCTTGCCACCGGAGCACGCCACTGTCCCGTTGGCTTGCCACCGGAGCACGCCACTGTCCCGTTGGCTTGCCACCGGAGCACGCCACTGTCCCGTTGGCTTGCCACCGGAGCACGCCACTTTCCCGTTGGCTTGCCACCGGAGCACGCCACTTTCCCGTTGGCTTGCCACCGGAGCACGCCACTTTCCCGTTGGCTTGCCACCGGAGCACGCCACTTTCCCGTTGGCTTGCCACCGGAGCACGCCACTTTCCCGTTGGCTTGCCACCGGAGCACGCCACTTTCCCGTTGGCTTGCCACCGGAGCACGCCACTTTCCCGTTGGCTTGCCACCGGAGCACGCCACTTTCCCGTTGGCTTGCCACCGGAGCACGCCATTTTCCCGTTGGCTTGCCACCGAAGCACGCCACTTTACCGTTGGCTTGGCAACGGAGCACGCCACTTTCCCGTTGGCTTGCCACCGGAGCACGCCACTTTCCCGTTGGCTTGCCACCGGAGCACGCCACAGTCCCGTTGGCTTGCCACCGGAGCACGCCACTTTCCCGTTGGCTTGCCACCGGAGCACGCCACTTTCCCGTTGGCTTGCCACCGGAGCACGCCACTTTCCCGTTGGCTTGCCACCGGAGCACGCCACTTTCCCGCTGGCTTGCCACCGGAGCACGCCACTTTCCCGTTGGCTTGCCACCGGAGCACGCCACTTTCCCGTTGGCTTGCCACCGGAGCACGCCACTTTCCCGTTGGCTTGCCACCGGAGCACGCCACTTTCCCGTTGGCTTGCCACCGGAGCACGCCACTTTCCCGTTGGCTTGCCACCGGAGCACGCCACTTTCCCGTTGGCTTGCCACCGGAGCACGCCACTTTCCCGTTGGCTTGCCACCGGAGCACGCCACTTTCCCGTTGGCTTGCCACCGGAGCACGCCACTTTCCCGTTGGCTTGCCACCGGAGCACGCCACTGTCCCGTTGGCTTGCCACCGGAGCACGCCACTTTCCCGTTGGCTTGCCACCGGAGCACGCCACTTTCCCGTTGG
Organism: Phyllobates terribilis; assembly: GCF_046119375.1. Lineage (NCBI taxonomy): Eukaryota > Metazoa > Chordata > Amphibia > Anura > Dendrobatidae > Phyllobates > Phyllobates terribilis. Next base: position 21,419 of record NW_027365440.1, read on the forward strand.
CTTGCCACCGGAGCACGCCACTTTCCCGTTGGCTTGCCACCGGAGCACGCCACTTTCCCGTTGGCTTGCCACCGGAGCACGCCACTTTCCCGTTGGCTTGCCACCGGAGCACGCCACTTTCTCGTTGGCTTGCCACCGGAGCACGCCACTTTCTCGTTGGCTTGCCACCGGAGCACGCCACTTTTCCGTTGGCTTGCCACCGGAGCACGCCACTTTCCCGTTGGCTTGCCACCGGAGCACGCCACTTTTCCGTTGGCTTGCCACCGGAGCACGCCACTTTCCCGTTGGCTTGCCACCGGAGCACGCCACTTTCCCGCTGGCTTGCCACCGGAGCACGCCACTTTCCCGCTGGCTTGCCACCGGAGCACGCCACTGTCCCGCTGGCTTGCCACCGGAAGCACCCCACTTTCCCGCTGGCTTGCCAAGGGAGCACGCCATCATCCATTTAATAAAATGGGCCACACTTAGCTTTTTCTTTTATATAATGGGTCCATATAGTTTTTCATTGAATATATTGGGCCCTACATAACCTTACATTTAATATATATAATCGTCTTATCATGTCTGTCTGTCCTTCTGTCCAGGAAGTCCTGCGTCGCTGATTGGTCCGACCGTGGTCAATCAGCTACGTGGGATTTCAGAAAAAGATGGCGGCCATTAGCAGCTCATCTACCGCACGGAGGTCAGCGGCGATGTAGCCGGGAGATGACCGGCGCTAGCAGCAGAAGTACCCCGACCAGCGGCGCCGCTGACCTCCATGCGGCTACCGTCGGGAGATCAGCGGTTAGGGCCGCTGATCTTCCGACGGAAAGTGTGAAGGGAGGACCGGGGAGCGGCGCCACCGGTCGGGATACTTCTGCTGCGAGCAGCCGGTCATTTCCCGGCTGCTCGCAGTGGAAGTACCCGCACAGGCAGCGCCGCTCCCCTGTCCTCACTAATACGATTCGGCGGCCACGACCAATCAGCGATATTGGCTCCAAATTTAAACACCACTCTGCACAGAGGTCAGTGGCGATGCAGCCGGTCATCTCCCGGCTGCTCGCAGCAGAAGTACCCCGACCTGCGGCGCCGCTGACCTTCATGCGGCTACCTTCGCTAGATCAGCGGCTAGGGCCGCTGATCTCCCGACGGCAAGTGTGAAGGGAGGACCGGGGAGCGGCGCCGCTGGTTGGGATACTTCTGCTGCGAGCAGCCGGTCATCTCCCGGCTGCTCACAGTGGAAGTACCCGCTCCCCGGTTCTCACTAATACGATTCGCTGATTGGTCGCGGCCGCCAGCCGTGACCAATCACCGGTTTTGGCGCCAAATTTAAACATGCTCTCCGGTCCTCACTAACACGGTTCGCTGATTGGTCGCGGCCGGCCGCATACATATTCTAGAATACCCGATGAGTTAGAATCGGGCCACCATCTAGTTTAATATAATGGGCCACAAATTGCCTTCTAGTTATTACAAGAGGTCCTGCATAGTCTTCCATTTATTTTAATAGGCACCATATAACCTTTCAGCATCTGAAACAACGGATACTGAAAGCCTGTGCTAGCATTTCTTCTGCGGTGTTGCTATCAGTGTGTCAAGAGTGGGAGAAGAGGGTTGCATTGACAATCCAACACAATGGGCAGCACTTTAAACACATTTTATAAGTGGTCATAAACTTGTAAAAAATTCATGAAAGAATAAAGTTATGTTAAAACCAAGCACACCATTGTATTTTCTTATGAAATTCTCAATGAGTTTGATGTGTCACATCACCCTCTTCCCATTGAAAAAAATAAAGTTAGATCCAAAATGGCCGACTTCAAAATGGCCGCCATAGTCACCACCCATCTGGAAAAGTTTCCCCCTCCCATATACTAATGTGCCATAAACAGGAAGTTGACATCACCAACCATTCAATTTAATTTAGGTGTATCCATATAAATAGCCCACCCTGTATTATTACCATTTTTATTATTGCTGTACATACTGTAGCTTTTCATTTAATTTATTGGGCCCCATATAGGCTTCCATTTAATATAATGGGCCCCACATAGCCTTCCATTTAATTTAATGGGGTCCACATAGCCTTCCATTTAATTTAATGGGGTCCACATAGCCTTCCATTTTATTTAATGGGGCCCACATATGTTTTTATTTAATATAAAGAGCCCCACATAAGCCCCTAATTAATATAATGGGCCCCACCTTGCTTTCCATATAAAATAATGGGTCCCACATAGCCCTCCCTTTTGTTATGATGAGCCTTACATATCACACCATTTCCTGATGGTCTGCCACCGAAGTACACCATTGGCTGCTGGGGTGCCACTGGAACACACTCTTTACAGTTGGGGTGCCAAAAGAGCACACCTTTCACCATTAGCATGCCACCGGAGTACACTTTTTGCCACTGGCATGCCACTGAAGCACACCCTTTACCATTGGAGTACCATCGGGCACACCCTTTACCGTTGGTGTGCCATCGGAGAACTCTATTTCCCGTAGGCCTACCAGAGGGGCCCAATATGTGACCTTTTTTGCTTACCACCGGGGCACCCATCTTGGGCTTTTTAGCTTCCACCGGGGTGCACTCTTTGGCCTTTTAGCTTACCACCGGGGCACCCAACTTGGGCTTTTTAACTGCGACCGGGGTACACTCTGACCATTTTGCTTACCACCGGGGCACTCATTTTAGGCTTTTTTAGCCTGCCACCGGGGTGCACTTTTTGGCCTTATTGCTTACCACTGGGGCGCACTCTAGGGCTTTTTAGCCTACCACCAGGGTACATTCTTTGGCCTTATTGCTTATCACTGGGGCGCACTCTAGGGCTGCTCAGTCTGCCACCAGAGTCTACTCTTTGGCCTTTTTGCCATTGGTGTGCCACCAGAGCACACCCTATGACATTGGAGTGCCACCGGAGCACACCCTTTACCTTTGGAGTGCCACCGGAACACACAATTTGCCATTGGCAAAAGTATAATGGACCCCCACATAGAATTCTATAAAGTATAATGGCCCCCACATAGCCCTCTATATAGTATAATGAGCCGCACATTGCCTTCCATGTACTATAATTTAATTTATTGGGCTCCACATAGCTTTTCATTTAATTTATTGAACCCCACATAACCGTCAATTTAATATAATAGGCCGCACTGGACTCCATTTAATATATTGGACCTGACATAGCCTTCCATTTAATAAAATGGGGCCAAAATATCCCTCTATTTAATATAATGGGCACCAAAAAGCCTTCCATGTTTTATATTGGGCACCACATAGCCCTCTATTTAATACAATTGGCCCCACTTAACCTTCCATTTAAAATATTGGGCCCCACATAGCTTTACATTTAATTTACTGGGCTCCATATAGGCTTCCATTTAATATAATGGGCCCCACATAACCCTCCATTTAATATAATGGTCCCCACATTGCCTTCCATTTATTATAATGGAGCCAAGATACATCTCTATTTAATATAATGGACAAAACACAGGCTTCCATTTAATATAATTGGCGCTACATAGCCCTTTATTTGATAAATGCGCCTCACATAGCCCTCCATATAATATTATGGGCCCCGCAACGCTTTCCATTTAATTTAATAGGCCTCACATAGCCCTCAATTTAATACAGAGGGCCCCACAAAACCTTCCAGATAACATAGTGGGCCCCAATATAGCTTTCTTTTTAATGTATTGGTCCCCACATAGTCCTCTATTTAATATAATGGGCCTCACATAGCCTTCCATTAAATATCATGGGCCCCATATAGAATTTATCATATACGTAGATGTCCCTTTAAGATAACGGGCCCCACATAGCTTTCCCTTTAATATAATGGGCCCCACATAGCTTTCCCTTTAATATAATGGGCCCCACATAGCTTTCTCTTTAATATAATGGGCCCCACATAGCTTTCCCTTTAATATAATGTGCACCACATTGATTTTATTATTATATAATGGGCCCCACATAGCTTTCCCTTTAATATAATGGGCCCCACATAGCTTTCCCTTTAATATAATGGGTCCCACATAACTTTTTCTTTAATATAATGGGCCCCACATAGCTTTCTCTTTAATATAATGGGCCCCACATAGCTTTCTCTTTAATATAATGGGCCGCACATAGCTTTCTCTTTAATATAATGGGCCCCACATAGCTTTCTCTTTAATATAATGGGCCCCACATAGCTTTCTCTTTAATATAATGGGCCCCACATAGCTTTCTCTTTAATATAATGGGCCCCACATAGCTTTCTCTTTAATATAATGGGCCCCACATAGCTTTCTCTTTAATATAATGGGCCCCATATAGCTTTCTCTTTAATATAATGGGCCCCATATAGCTTTCTCTTTAATATAATGGGCCCCACACAGCTTTCTCTTTAATATAATGGGCCCCACATAGCTTTCTCTTTAATATAATGGGCCCCACATAGCTTTCCCTTTAATATAATTGGCCCCACATAGCTTTCTCTTTAATATAATGGGCCCCACATAGCTTTCTCTTTAATATAATGGGCCCCACATAGCTTTCCCTTTAATATAATGGGCCCCACATAGCTTTCTCTTTAATATAATGGGCCCCACATAGCTTTCCCTTTAATATAATGTGCACCACATTGATTTTATTATTATATAATGGGCCCCACATAGCTTTCCCTTTAATATAATGGGCCCCACATAGCTTTCCCTTTAATATAATGGGTCCCACATAACTTTTTCTTTAATATAATGGGCCCCACATAGCTTTCTCTTTAATATAATGGGCCCCACATAGCTTTCTCTTTAATATAATGGGCCGCACATAGCTTTCTCTTTAATATAATGGGCCCCACATAGCTTTCTCTTTAATATAATGGGCCCCACATAGCTTTCTCTTTAATATAATGGGCCCCACATAGCTTTCTCTTTAATATAATGGGCCCCACATAGCTTTCTCTTTAATATAATGGGCCCCACATAGCTTTCTCTTTAATATAATGGGCCCCATATAGCTTTCTCTTTAATATAATGGGCCCCATATAGCTTTCTCTTTAATATAATGGGCCCCACACAGCTTTCTCTTTAATATAATGGGCCCCACATAGCTTTCTCTTTAATATAATGGGCCCCACATAGCTTTCCCTTTAATATAATTGGCCCCACATAGCTTTCTCTTTAATATAATGGGCCCCACATAGCTTTCTCTTTAATATAATGGGCCCCACATAGCTTTCTCTTTAATATAATGGGCCCCACATAGCTTTCTCTTTAATATAATGGGCCCCACATAGCTTTCTCTTTAATATAATGGGCCCCACATAGCTTTCTCTTTAATATAATGGGCCCCACATAGCTTTCTCTTTAATATAATGGGCCCCACATAGCTTTCCCTTTAATATAAAAGGCCCCACATAGCTTTCCCCTTAATATAAGTGGCCCCACATAGCTTTCCCTTTAATATAATTGGCCCCACATAGCTTTCCCTTTAATATAATGGGCACCACATAGATTTATTATAATATAATGGGCCCCACATATCCGTCCCTTTAATATTATGGACCCCACATAGATTTATTATAATATTATGGACCCCACATAGATTTATTATAATATTATGGACCCCACATAGATTTATTATAATATAATGGGCCCCACATAGATTTATTATAATATAATGGGCCCCACATATCCGTCCCTTTAATATTATGGGCCCCACATAGATTTATTATAATATAATGGGCCCCACATAGATTTATTATAATATTATGGACCCCACATAGATTTATTATAATATAATGGGCCCCACATAGATTTATTATAATATAATGGGCCCCACATAGATTTATTATAATATAATGGGCCCCACATAGATTTATTATTATATAATGGGCCCCACATATCCGTCCCTTTAATATTATGGACCCCACATAGATTTATTATAATATTATGGACCCCACATAGATTTATTATAATATTATGGACCCCACATAGATTTATTATAATATTATGGACCCCACATAGATTTTATTATTATATAATGGGCCCCACATATCCGTCCCTTTAATATTATGGACCCCACATAGATTTATTATAATATAATGGGCCCCACATAGATTTATTATAATATAATGGGCCCCACCTAACCCTCCAGTTTATACACTGCAGTCGCTCTCTTTCTTCTCTTCTTTACCTAGTCCAGTCTTTCGTGACGACTTCCCGCCATGATTCGTCTTTGCAGTTTGCTGTCCAGGTTTCGGCTGCTCCGCACTTTTCAGCAGATCACCGCACTCCTGAAAAACAAAAATGTTACAAATATAAGCGACTTAAATAAATAATGCCGCCCACTGTGCCACCAAATGCAAATATGTGCCACACTGTGCCCATGAGTATATCATTCACCGCAATGAAGTCTGCTCCACTGAGAATATAAATCAGTCACTAGCTTGTGCCCCCGTTATAAATAGTGTTGAGCGAGCACTAAAATGCTCGGGTGCTCGAAGCTCGGCCCAAGCTCGCCGTGATACTCGGGTGCTCGACCTGAGCAACGAGCCCATGTTAGTCTATGGGAGACCCGAGCATTTTTGCGGAGGCACCCCCGGCAGTCTGTAGAAAGCCTAAAAAGTGCCCAAAATGATAGTGACAGTGCTCAGATGACATGGGGACAGCATGGGGATCGCCCCAGGAAGCATTTCTGACCCCCAGGTCACTGTTGTCAACAACGTGGTCAGAGGTATTAAGCCACTTTTACAGGCTCATAAGAAAATGTTCAAAAACGAAAGTGAAACTTTTTTCCTGTGAAATATGTTAAGGAATTTCTTTTCCAGGGTAATGACTTGTGTATAAGGTAAAATAAATAACCAAAAACAAAAATACTCCTCCACACCTTGGGCTATGTTCACAAGTAGCATTTTTTATGCGTTTTTGCACTTTTGTATTGCTTTCAACTGTGACAAATGCATTCACCGGGAAATGTCATTTTAACATTTTACAACCTTATCTGGCCATGTGCTGTGTGACACATGCATATAGTGCTGAAAAGACATGGGAACAGCATGGGGAAGACCCCTGGAAGGATCTCTGACTCCCAGGTCACTGCCTAAAAGTGTGCCCATCAGAAGTGATCCTTGCCGCATCAGAAGATGCAGACTTGCAACTATCCCCGTGCAAGTCCTTGTCCCAGGGCAGTGTTCAATTATACCTCCCCCATTCCTTGCAATGCAAGCGCAAATATGCAGCCAACCACCCACCCACCCCCAGGCTGCAATACCATACTGCTAGCTTGCACTTGAAATTGGGCCTTTTAGTTTTGAGGAGGCCGAAGCTGGCCACTACCTCATGGCTGCTTCGGCAGCGAGGTATCCATACTCAGTCCCCAGCCGCCCGGCGGCCGGGTGTCCACACCTGGTCCCCAGCCGCCTGGGGGCGGCGGGGTGTCCATAGACGGTCCCCAGCCACCCTGATTTCTCCGCGGAACATCCCGACACACTTTTCTTAGACTGGCCTGCTTTAGGGCAGCATTGGACAAGCCCACTAGAGAAACCGACTCCATCAGGGGAGGTGAGAATGCCAAGGTGAGGAGCATGATGATGACAGAAGTTAGCATTTGCTTTGTTTTGTTGGAATGCAAGCATAAGTGTGCAACCTGCCACCAACCCACCCCGAGGCTGCAATACCATACTGCTAGCATGCGTGCACTTGAAATTGGGCCTTTTAGGCATGTGGAGGCCAGAGCTGGCTACTACCTCATGGGTGCTTCGGCAGCGAGGTATCGATACTCAGTCCCCAGCCGCCCGGCGGCCGGGTGTCCATGCTCGGTCCCCAGCCGCCAGGGGGCGGCCGGGTGTCCACACTCGGTCCCCAGCCGCCCCGCGGCCAGGTGTCCATAAACGGTTCCAAGCCGCCCCGATTTCTCCGCGGAACATCCCCACACACTTTTCTTAGACTGGCCTGCTTTAGGGCAGCATTGGACGAGCCCACCAAAGAACCCGACTTCTCCGGTGGGCCCTGGCTTCTTTATCAGGGGAATTGAGAGTGCCAAGGTGAGGAGCATGATGAGGATGATAGAAGTTAGCATCTGCTTTGTTTTCAAGGAATGCAAGCGCATGTATGTAGTAGCGGCTAGGCCTGAGGTGGTCAGCGTTTTGGCGCATATCCTACCTCCTCCGAGGATTGCTGGATGTTTTCCTGCTACTATCCAAGTTCTATGACTCTCGTTAAAACAAAGCTTCAAGTGATAAATGATGGATGAGGTAGTGGCAAAGGAGAAAGAGCAGGAGGAACAGGGACCATTCACATCAATATCAGGCCAGTCAACCACATATGTCTTGTAGGATATGTTTCTGTAACAAAAGGAGCGGTTTGGCTACACAGTTATAGGGCATACAGTGAGTGCAATGCCTACCAAAACTTTTGAGGCACTCCAATGCCCCTTGGAAATGACATGGAGGTCAGAGGGCCTTAACTAAACCTTTTTTTCCATTTATGGCAACTGGGTCTCCTGTGCACTGTTGGCCTAAGCAGTGAATGGAAGGCTTTCCAAAAATTATAAGGAACTGCAATGCCCCTGGAAACAGATGTGGATTACAGCGTACTAAAAACCTTCTACCCATTAATGGGGAGTGTGTCTCCCTTAGTTTTCACCTTTGCATTGAAAAGCAAAAGCTGACTAAAATTAGGAGGAAATGCAATGCCCGTTGGAAGAGTCATGGAGATTAGAGGTAAGGTAATTAAAAACAACATTTCAATGCCCCTTGGAAGAGCTGTGGAGTTCAGAGTGGCTTAAGAAGACGCTTTTAATGCCCCTTTGAAGAGACGTGGAGGTCACAGTAGCTTAACAAGACGGTTTTAATGCCCCTTACAAGAGCCATACAGTACAGCATCTTAAAAACATTATTCCCATTATTGGGGAGTGGGTCTCCCATAGTATTTGCTTATGCCTTCCAAGCAAAAGCTTCCAAAAATTATGAGGAAATGCAATGCCCGTTCGAAGAGTCGTGGAGGTCCCAGTAGCTTAACAAGACGCTTTTAATGCCCCTCAGAAGAGACGTGGAGGTCAGAGTGGCATAACAAGACGGTTTTAATGCCCCTTACAAGACACGTGGAGGTCAGAGTGGTATAACAAGACGCTTTTAATGCCCCTCAGAAGAGACGTGGAGGTCAGAGTGGTATAACAAGACGGTTTTAATGCCCCTTACAAGAGACGTGGAGGTCAGAGTGGTATAACAAGATGGTTTTAATGCCCCTCAGAAGAGACGTGGAGGTCAGAGTGGTATAACAAGACGGTTTTAATGCCCCTCTGAAGAGACGTGGGGGTCAGAGTGGTATAACAAGACGGTTTTAATGCCCCTTACAAGACACATGGAGGTCAGAGTGGTATAACAAGACGGTTTTAATGCCCCTTACAAGACACGTGGAGGTCAGAGTGGTATAACAAGACGGTTTTAATGCCCCTTACAAGAGACGCTCATTATTCTGGCATTTGGCAAATATTAAAAATGATGGTAATCCTAATTGACCTAAAATGGGAAAGGTTTATTCTGATTTCATGTCAGATATTGAGAAAAACATGCAGATGTGTCTATTTATACAGTGTATGGAAACTTCTGATTTCAACTCTGTATATATATATATATATATATATATGTGTATAATATATACACGGCGAAGCTCACACAACACAACACCCACAGCAGAGGAACTGGCTGCACACACACCTGCTCCTGTCAGTGCTGTGAGCGCTCCTCATATCGCTGCTGGCTCCGTTCCTCATATCGCTGCTGGCTCCGCCCCTCACATCGCTGCTGGCTCCGCCCCTCATATCGCTGCTGGCTCCGCCCCTCACATCGCTGCTGGCTCCGCATCTCATATCACTGCTGGCTCCGCCCCTCATGTCGCTGCTGGCTCCGCCCCTCATATCGCTGCTGGCTCTGCCCCTCACATCGCTGCTGGCTCCGCCCATCAGCCGCTCACAGTCCTCAGCAATATGGAGACATCCGCACTGATCAGAATCCTCGGGGGCGTGGCCTGTCACTGTAGTCACACAAGGGTTGTCATGGAGATCTCAAGGGAAGGCAGGTGGGCGGGGCTTAGAGCAGGAAGTAGAAGCCGTGCAGTGTGATTGGCTCCTTACCTTCTGCCAGTAATGGAGCAGATATATGGCTCCTATATAATGGAGGGGGCTCAGGAGGGGTTCCCCACCCAAAAGGTCAGGGGATAAATAATACTGGACATGAGCGAGGGCAGGAGGACATTATTCTATATTGTAAGAAATCTGATTTCTTCTTTCCTCACAGTTTTTCCTGTGCAAGGCCACATGTATTGTGCGATAATCTGTGAATATGGGGGGATCTGCTCCTCACATCCACATCAATCCCCCCACGTCTGAGCTCTCCCTTACAGGGGTCTTCTGCCGTATCCATGGAGATGACATCATGGCCGGTACATGCGGATCTCCCCGATGGGACCCTCATGTATCTGGAGGACGAGGCACTGCTGCTCCTCGGGGAGAGGGGGCACAATTCCTGTACACATGATACAGGGGCTTCTGCCATCTCTGGGCTGAGAATAATGCTGGCAGCGCGCAGTCTACATGATGTGAGGATTACAAGTCTGCAGTCACAGAGAGTCACACAGATGACTGCAGCCTTCAGCTTCACACCGGACAATCCCTTTAAATACATGTATATTGGTCTAAAAATACTTTTTACTATTTCTCTTCATGTAATATTTGCTCTGTTCGGCCTTTACCAGCTTTTTGTTTCCCAGCAGCACATTGATGGCTGCAGAATGAGTTAACTAGAGATTCAGTCAGTGAGCTCCTTATGATGTGGAGTTTCCAGCGCTTTTATTTCTGCGATGATTTATGACTGCATCAGAGATCAGCCCAACTTTCATGCTGGTCTGTGAACATAATCAGCACAGAGAAGGTCAGAATGAGCTCACTGATAAATTCTCAGTGAGCTCATTCTGCAACTAGCAATGCAAAGGAAATAAAAAAGCCAAATTGTTTATGAAACGTTATTGAAAAAATATTTGTATGTATATATTTAGCCCAAAATGTCTGAGTGTCCATATCCTTAGTACCAGCACAGCTGAGGATTTGGTATAATTAGGGGCGTACATAGGAATCATGGGGCCCCATAGCAGAAGTTCTAATTGGGCCCCCCCCCAAAAAAAAATTTAAAAATGTAAATAATTGTCGGAGTCACAGAAGAGCAGATCTCACAACCTTCCAACCTTTACATAGTAATTTTCCTCCTGCTGAAGTCCTAGATCCCTTTTTCATTGCCCATAAAGTGTGGTGCCAACAAAAGTGCCCCCCAAACACGGTATGATACCCCCATGGTGAATTCCTCCATATGCACAGTATAATGACCCTACTGTACCCCACCTCAACTCCCAGGGTAAAGTATGATGACACCAACACAGTATGATCCCCCAACCGCCCCACACCTCTACATACTCCATAGAGTACAATGCACTCGCCATGGTCCTCCACACAGTATAAGGCACTCGCCATGGTCCTCCACACAGTATAAGGCACTCGCCATGGTCCTCCACGCAGTATAATACAGTCCCCATGGTCCTCCACGCAGTATAATGCACTCCCTCGTGGTCCTCCACACAGTATAATGCATTCCTTCGTGGTCCTCCACGCAGTATAATGCACTCCCACGTGGTCCTCCACACAGTACAATGCACTCCCCCATGGTCCTCCACACAGTACAATGCACTCCCCCATGGTCCTCCACACAGTACAATGCACTCCCCCATGGCCCTCCACACAGTACAATGCACTCCCCCATGGTCCTCCACACAGTACAATGCACTCCCCCATGGTCCTCCACACAGTACAATGCATTCCCCCATGGTCCTCCACACAGTATAAGACTCTTGCCATGGTCCTCCACACAGTATAAGGCACTCGCCATGGTCCTCCACGCAGTATAATACAGTCCCCATGGTCCTCCACGCAGTATAATGCACTCTCTCGTGGTCCTCCACGCTGTATAATGCACTCCCTCGTGGTCCTCCACGCAGTATAATGCACTCCCACGTGGTCCTCCACACAGTACAATGCACTCCCCGTGGTCCTCCACACAGTATAATGCACTCCCCCATGGTCCTCCACACAGTACAATGCACTCCCCCATGGTCCTCCACACAGTACAATGCACTCCCCCATGGTCCTCCACACAGTATAATGCACTCCCCCATGGTCCTCCACACAGTATAAGACACTCGCCATGGTTCTCCACACAGTATAATGCATTCCCCTATGGTCCTGTACGCAGTATAATGCAGCCCCCCATAGGGTAAAATGCAGCCCCCCCCACCCGTAGGGTAAAATGCAGCCCCAGTCCTCCAGTATTATCAGTACACAATGATTTAAAAAATAAATCCATACTTACCGCTCCTCGTTCCCCGCTGCTTCAGTCTCTGCAGCTGATCACCTCAGCAGCTGCCAGCTCCACTGTCTGACACAGCGTGGCGCGTCATCATGCCGCTGCGTCAGACGCAGAGGAGGAATGATGGGAGAGGGAGTGTCACATGATGCTTCCTCCTCCAGGTTTTCGTGGGCCCCGGGCGAAAGAGTCTCAGTGGCTCCTTTAACACATCCAACCATTCATGATGCACAGATACAGCAGAGAAATTATAGATATAGATATAGTACAATGCCAAACATTTCACTGACTTCTTACATTTCATGAGTGATATCTTCTGTAAATTCTACAATAGCTCAGAAACCGGTGAATCCTGACAGCGCACAGTGCAGTCCGGACAGTATAGTCCTCCATACAGTGTAATTGCACCACATAGTCCTCCATACAATATTATGGGTACCACATAGTCCTCCATACAGTATTATGAGCCCCATATAATGCTCCATACAAAATACTGGATCCCATATAATTCACCATAGAGAATACTGCCTGGTCCCCATGTAATGCCATATGCAGACTGGACCCCATACAGAGGCCCCACAAGCCCGCTGCATCCTCCCCGGGGCGCCCACAAGCCGGCTGCATCCCCCAGGGGCCCCCACAAGCCTGCAGCACCCCCCCCCCCCAGAGGACCCAGAAGCCTGCAGCATCCCCCCCAGAGCCCCCACAAGCCCGCAGCATCCCCCCGGAGCACCCACAAGCCCGCAGGATCCCCCCCCAGAGCACCCACAAGCCCACAGCATCCCCCCCAGAGCACCCACAAGCCTGCAGCACCCCCCCCCAGAGCACCCACAAGCCCACAGCATCCCTCCCAGGGCCCCACAAGCCCGCAGCATCCCACCCAGGGCACCCACAAGCCCACAGTATCCCCCCAAGGGCCCCCACAAACCCACAGCATCCCCCCCAGGGCCCCAGAAGCCCACAGCATCCCCCCCAGGGCCCCCACAAGCCCACAGCATCCCCCCCAGGGCCCCACAAGCCCGCAGAATCCCCCCCAGAGCACCCACACGCCCACAGCATCCCCTCCAGGGCCCCACAAGCCCGCAGCATCTCCCCCAGGGCCACACAAGCTCGCAGCATCCCCCCCAGAGCCCCCGCAAGACCGCAAAATCCCCCTTAGGGCCCCCACAAGCCCGCAGCATCCCCCCCAGATCCCTCACAAGCCCACAGCATCCCCTTAGGGCCCCCACAAGCACACATTATCCCTGCATTATTCCCCAGAGCCCCTAAGATCTCCACAAGCATTAATTAACCCCACCAGACTGCCCTCCAGCATTAACCCCCCCAAATCCCTCACTCGCAAGTATCAAGCCCCCTCACCCCAAAAACAACAAGAAGAAAAGACATCAGACCTGCAATTAATAGAACAATCTCCTGTTTCTCAGCTTAGGATACTGACCTCCTCCTGCAGCTTCACCGGCAGCTCTGTCTCTGCATGAGACTCTGGCGTCTGGTGCTGAACTAGAACACGCCCCCGGAAATGACATCATACCTGGAAGGATCCCATACATTCTAGCGTCTAGGGCACGGGAAGAGGTAAGTATTGTGCCGGCCGGGGCCCTGAGCAGGAGGGGGGGCCCATGGCGCGCCGGGATGCCCGACGGCGAGTAAGCCCCCCGCCTGCTCAGGGCCCCGCCTCTTGCCTGGGTGCAGGAGGGGGACCCGATGCGGGGGTACACAGTGCAGGCGACTGCTATGGGGCCCCCCCAGCTCACGGGCCCCATAGCAGTCGCGTGGCCTGCCGCCATTGGCGGGACGCCACTGGGTACAATGGTGTCTGGCCTGGACAATCCTCTGTAAGGGAAACCAAGTCCGAACTGATAGATTTTCCCTGCACTGATACATTGTAGCAAACGGTCAGGACAGGAGGGGGATTGTCTACACTGAATACCATTGTAATAAATGCTCCGCTGCTGTCAGGATTAGATTTTTTTCAGGTTCTGGATATTAACAAGAATGATTTTATTCTCAGACAACAAGCAGAGATCTTACAAATGGCAGAAAAGTTGAATAATCCTTCATTGCAGAGAGGAGAACTTTCCTCCTGTATCCGGCGGATCGTCCTGTGGCTGAGAACAGTCTTTGCGGAGCGATTCCTCCCTATGAGGGGAACGTCGGCGCGGTGGAGCTGCTGTATCAGCCACGGAGGGGAATGAAGAGCAAGAAAGATTTATCCCTCATCCTGGAGGATCCGGAACTGAAGACTGCGGAGATCAAAGCTGAAGGTGAAGCCACATGTGATCTGTATACATCGGCAGAGGGGTCGTCACATGAGGAAATCCCCCCATATATATATGGAGATGGCGATCTGTGGGGGCCGGACACAGAATCGGTGTGTGGTGTAACCAAAGAGAACACTAAGTCAGCACAGGAGCTGTGTACACAAAACGGAAGCATTCTGCAAAGTTACTTTATTCTCTTTATCCCCTTCCCGACATCCGCAGAATTTAAGTGTCGCAATTCCAATGAGTTGTGGATTTTTGGTTCAAGTTGCCCAACGGGAGCAAAAAATAATGTGATAGAAAAAGATTAAAATTAAAATTTATATATATAAAAAAAATCCTTTTAAATTTCCTACCTCCATTTGTCAATACAAAGCAAGACTAAACGATTATATATATATATTTATTTATTTAGTATTGACACACTGACAAAAAGTCCGATCTATCAAATCATAAATATATTAACCCCTACAGCAAATGCCCAACAGCAAAGATAATCTAAACACCCAATTTTTTTTTCTTTTTGGGTAATTTTACCTCCCAAAAAATGCATCAAAAAGAGATGAAAAGTTTGTAGACGGCAGAGAATGGCATCAATAACCCCCGCAGGTCGGCGAGCAGAAAGCGAACCTCGCCCAGATTCATCAGCAGAAACATGGAACAGATGCCGGGTCTCACAAAATGGTGACACAATACCGGGTTATTAATTACTGTTTGGTGACACCATAATACGGCAATTCTGGCTTCTTAATTTATTTTTCCGCTATTTAACGTGCGGTTTAAATAATTTGGGCTTTGATAGGTCGGACTTTTACAGACACGACAATATAAAATGTTTCTTTTTTAATTTCTTTTTTTTTACCTCGGAAAATAGGGGTGATTTAACATTTTTGTTTATTTTTTTTCCTTTATAAAACTTTTTCTTTTTTTTCCATTTTTACTTTCTTTTTTTATGTCCCCTTAGGGCACTTTAACCTGCAATCTCTTGACTGCTTATTCTATATACAGTAATCCTCTAGTAATGCAGTATACAGTTTATAAGATTAAGTCCAGACTGTGGATGAACTTCACAGGAGTACCAAGATGGCCGCCATGCAGGCCTTCACCATTCCCCTGACTGCCATTGTCATCCATTTCCTGGCGATAGCTCAATATAAATGCCGCTGTTGGCTCAGGTGGCCACAGTCTACTCAAGTCGCTGCTGTCGGCTCAGGTCACCGCTGTTCTGGGCTGGCTGGCAAATTGCACACAGTAGCAACCCATCCTTATTGAGTTTTATCTATGGCTGATTCATAAAGTGAGTAAAGGTTACAAAGCTTTAAAAAGATAAAGCCGGTGTTATGATGTAATAGTTGAGGTCAAATGCCGACTAGATTCTCATCCACTTCTATCAGTGGGCTACTCAGAGAGGTGTCTGAGACTCTAGTCAGCATGTGACCAGGCTCGGACTGGCCTGCTGGGGAATTCCCCGTTGGGCTCCACTGCAGGGCCAGCACTGACAAGAGAAGGAAGGCTCCTCCCACTCCTACCCTAGCACAGCTATGCACTTGTCTATACATCGTATGCTGTGTGTGTGGGGGGGTGTGGTTTGACTTGTCTATATACCGTATGCTGTGTGTGGGGGGGACTTGTCTATATACTGTATGCTGTGTGTGTGGGGGGGGACTTGTCTATATACCGTATGCTGTGTGTGTGGGGGGGGGCTTGTCTATATACCGTATGCTGTGTGTGGGGGACTTGTCTATATACTGTATGCTGTGTGTGTGGGGGGGGGCTTGTCTATATACCGTATGCTGTGTGTGGGGGACTTGTCTATATACTGTATGCTGTGTGTGGGGGATTTGTCTATGTACCGTATGCTGTGTGGGGGGGACTTGTCTATATACTGTATGCTGTGTACGGGGGACTTGTCTATATACCGTATGCTGTGTGTGGGGGACTTGTCTATATACCGTATGCTGTGTGTGGGGGACTTGTCTATATACTGTATGCTGTGTAGGGGGGACTTGTCTATATACCGTATGCTGTGTGGGGGACTTGTCTATATACTGTATGCTGTGTATGGGGGACTTGTCTATATACCGTATGCTGTGTGTGGGGGACTTGTCTATATACCGTATGCTGTGTGTGGGGGACTTGTCTATATACCGTATGCTGTGTGTGGGGGACTTGTCTATATACCGTATGCTGTGTGTGGGGGACTTGTCTATATACCGTATGCTGTGTGTGGGGGACTTGTCTATATACCGTATGCTGTGTGTGGGGGACTTGTCTATATACTGTATGCTGTGTATGGGGGACTTGTCTATATACTGTATGCTGTGTGGGGGACTTGTCTATATACCGTATGCTATGTGGGGGACTTGTCTATATACCGTATGCTGTGTGTGGGGGACTTGTCTATATACCGTATGCTATGTGGGGGACTTGTCTATATACCGTATGCTGTGTGTGGAGGACTTGTCTATATACCGTATGCTGTGTGTGGGGGACTTGTCTATATACCGTATGCTGTGTGGGGGGGACTTGTCTATATACCGTATGCTGTGTGTGGGGGACTTGTCTATATACTGTATGCTGTGTATGGGGGACTTGTCTATATACTGTATGCTGTGTGGGGGACTTGTCTATATACCGTATGCTATGTGGGGGACTTGTCTATATACCGTATGCTGTGTGGGGGGGACTTGCCTATATACCGTATGCTGTGTGGGGGGGACTTGTCTATATACCGTATGCTGTGTGGGGGGGACTTGTCTATATACTGTATGCTGTGTGGGGGGGACTTGTCTATATACCGTATGCTGTGTGTGGGGGACTTGTCTATATACCGTATGCTGTGTGTGGGGGACTTGTCTATATACCGTATGCTGTGTGTGGGGGACTTGTCTATATACTGTATGCTGTGTGAGGGGGACTTGTCTATATACTGTATGCTGTGTGGGGGGGACTTGTCTATATACCGTATGCTGTGTGGGGGGGACTTGTCTATATACCGTATGCTGTGTGGGGGGGACTTGTCTATATACCGTATGCTGTGTGGGGGGGACTTGTCTATATACCGTATGCTGTGTGGGGGGGACTTGTCTATATACCGTATGCTGTGTGTGGGGGACTTGTCTATATACTGTATGTGGGGGACTTGTCTATATACCGTATGCTGTGTGAGGGGGACTTGTCTATATACTGTATGCTGTGTGGGGGGGACTTGTCTATATACCGTATGCTGTGTGAGGAGGACTTGTCTATATACTGTATGCTGTGTGGGGGGACTTGTCTATATACCGTATGCTGTGTGTGGGGGACTTGTCTATATACCGTATGCTGTGTGGGGGGACTTGTCTATATACCGTATGCTGTGTGGGGGGGACTTGTCTATATACCGTATGGGGGGGACTTGTCTATATACCGTAAGCTGTGTATGGGGGACTTGTCTATATACTGTATGCTGTGTGTGGGGGACTTGTCTATATACCGTATGCTGTGTGGGGGGGACTTGTGTATATACTGTATGCTATGTGTGTGGGGGACTAGTCTATATACTGTATGCTGTGTGTGGGGACTTGTCTATATACCGTATGCTGTGTGTGGGGACTTGTCTATATACCGTATGCTGTGTGTGGGGGACTTGTCTATATACCGTATGCTGTGTGTGGGGACTTGTCTATATACTGTATGCTGTGTGGGGGGGACTTGTGTATATAAGTGAAGAGTCTCCGCGAGCTCAAAGAACACTGGATTTTGGCTGTTGGAGCTGAAAAGAGGACATCGGTAAACCAGGGGAGGAGTCCTGAGGAGATAATTTGCATATTCCCACTGCATTTTGGGGTAAGTGAAGAGTCTCCGCGAGCTCAAAGAACACTGGATTTTGGCTGTTGGAGCTGAAAAGAGGACATCGGTAAACCAGGGGAGGAGTCCTGAGGAGATAATTTGCATATTCCCACTGCATTTTGGGGTAAGTGAAGAGTCTCCGCGAGCTCAAAGAACACTGGATTTTGGCTGTTGGAGCTGAAAAGAGGACATCGGTAAACCAGGGGAGGAGTCCTGAGGAGATAATTTGCATATTCCCACTGCATTTTGGGGTAAGCGAAGAGTCTCCGCGAGCTCAAAGAACACTGGATTTTGGCTGTTGGAGCTGAAAAGAGGACATCGGTAAACCGCGCGCCGGCATTTTGCAGCTTTTTTTTTTTTAAGCTTTTTTCACTGTTTTCAGAACATTAACAGTAAGAACATGGAAGAGTCCAGGAGCCATTTGGTGAGCTGCATATCCTGCTACATGTTCACAGACTTGCCAGTGGAAAAGCCAAACTTCACATGCCAGAAATGCAAGCTTGTGTCCCTGTTGGAGGAAAAGTTGCGAAATCTAGAAGAGAGGTTAACTACCTTGAAAATCATTAAGGAAGGTGAAGAGTTCTTAGACAGAGCAGAATTATCTCTTCATGATTCAGAAAGAGAAGAAATTCGAACTGCACCTGACGAAACAGAGAAATGGAAGCATGTGACCCACAGAAGCAGGAGGATCGAGAGGCAGTCAGCACCCATACTGCTCAGGAACCATTACCAGGCTCTCACGCAGGAGAACCATGAAGAAATACAGCAAAATAAGACTTTGCCAGCAATGAATAACCTTGTAAGCCCTCAGAATCCTCCTGGATGGAGAAAGAAGAATGTTGTGAAGAAAAAACGGAGAGTGGTGGTTATGGGGGATTCCCTGTTAAGAGGAACAGAGGCCACTATCTGCAGACCAGACATAACCTCAAGAGAAATGTGCTGTCTTCCAGGAGCAAAAATTAAAGATGTGTCTGACAGGATATCAAGACTCTTCAGACCTACAGATCACTACCTATTCCTGCTAATACATGTGGGGACAAATGACACCGCAGGAAAGGACCTGGAAACCATCTGCAGTGACTTTGAAGACTTAGGCAAGAAAGTGAAAGAATTGGGAGCGCAGGTGGTCTTCTCATCCATCCTCCCAGTGGATGGCCATGGAACAATGAGGTGGAATAAGATTCTACAGGTGAACAACTGGCTACGTCGATGGTGCCGTCAACAAGGATTTGGATTTCTGGATCACGGAATGAATTACCTATACGATGGACTACTTGCTAGAGATGGGGTGCACCTTACGAAGACTGGAAAACATGTATTTGGAAGTCGTCTTGCTACACTCATCAGAAGAGCTTTAAACTAGAACAATGTGGGAAGGGAAGCAAAAGGCCTGAAAAAGCCATACAGCTGACAAATACTATTGAGATCTCTGCTACTGGAAGTGGAAAAGAAGAACAAAGACAAAACAATGTAAATAATAAAAATATGGGAGGAAGAGAAACCAATCACAAACTAAAATGTTTTTATACAAATGCACAAAGCATGGGCAACAAACAAGGAGAATTGGAACTACTAATGAAGGAAAAGGAATATGATGTCATTGGAATCACTGAAACTTGGTGGGACGATACACATGATTGGACTAAAAGGCTAAAAGGATACAACTTATTTGCAAGAAACAGACTTGATAAACGAGGAGGAGGTGTTGCATTGTATGTTAGAAAAGCGTATATCTGCACAGAGATTGAAGCTTCAGAGACTGGGAGTTCTGTGGAAACTGTTTGGGTAAGAATACAAGGAGAGAACAACGGAAAGGACACCATTGTAGGCATTTACTACAGGCCACCTGGGCAAGCTGAAGATATGGATGAACTCTTTATGTATCAAATGACCAAGTTCTCCAAAAAATATGACGTAGTGGTCATGGGAGATTTCAACTATCCAGACATTTGTTGGGAATCTCTCTCAAGTAAAACTAACAGGTCAAGCAAATTCTTATCCTCTCTTGCTGACAACTTTATCTTCCAAAAGGTAGGGGAGAAAACAAGGGGATCTGCTACTTTGGATCTAATCCTTATAAACAGGGAGGAAATGGTTGAGGAGGTAAAGGTGGCTGGGACCCTAGGAGGCAGCGATCATGCTATTATAGAATTTTGGATAACTAGAGGAGGAAGACATGTGAAGACTCAAACTTCAAGGTTAGATTTTAGAAAGGCAGATTTTAAGAGACTCAGAAAGAGAATAGGAGGGATCCAATGGCTGGATGTCCTTAAGGACAAAAATGTCCAGGAAGGATGGGAAATTTTTAAAAATGAGATTCTCAAAGCACAATCGTTAACAATCCCGAAAAGTAGGAAGAATGGGAAGCATTTAAGGAAACCAGGATGGATGAACACAGAACTTAAACACATGCTAAAAAGAAAGAAAGAAATGTTTATTAAATGGAAAGAGGGAGGCATATCTAAAGAAGATTATAATGCAGTCTGCAGATCCTGTAGGGCACGTATCAGGTTAGCTAAAGCTGACAATGAATTAAGGCTTGCAAGAGATGTCAAAAGCAATAAAAAAGGATTTTGGGGGTATGTCAAAAGTAAAAGAAAAGTCAAAGATGCTATAGGATTTTTACAGGATGAAAATGGAGAAATGGTAAGAGAGGATGTTGAGAAGGCCGAACTTTTTAATTCCTATTTTGCATCTGTTTTCTCTCAGAAAGAAAATGTAACATCAACTGATCTTCACTGTCCTTTTAAAGGAATAGAGGAATCCAAGTTATCTGTAAACCGAAAGATTGTGAGGGAATATTTAGCTAACATAAATGAGTTCAAGTCTCCAGGTCCAGATGAATTACACCCCAGAGTACTGAAGGAGATCGTAGAAGAAATTTTAGAACCACTCTCCATAATCTTTGAAAATTCTTGGAGAACAGGAGAAGTCCCAGAAGACTGGAGAAGAGCAAATGTTGTTCCTATCTTCAAAAAGGGGAAGAAGGTGGACCCAGGGAACTATAGGCCGGTGAGTCTGACTTCTATACCAGGAAAGATCTTTGAACAAATTATTAAACAACATGTATGTAAGTACATGGATAAGAATGAAGTGATTAACCAGAGTCAGCATGGGTTTGTAACTAACAAGTCATGTCAGACTAACTTAATTTCCTTCTATGACAGAATCACTGACTGGGTGGATCAGGGAAATGCTGTAGATATAGTATATCTTGACTTCAGCAAAGCATTTGACAAAGTATCTCACACCATCCTTATTGAAAAAATGACCAAGTATGCAATGGACCAGGCAACTGTTAGGTGGATTCATAACTGGCTTAGTGATCGGACTCAAAGGGTGGTTGTAAATGGCTTCACATCCAGCTGGATGAATGTCTCAAGTGGGGTACCACAGGGCTCCGTCCTGGGACCTGTATTGTTCAACATCTTTATCAATGATTTAGATGAAGGAATTGAGGGTAAGCTGATTAAATTTGCTGATGACACAAAGCTAGGAGGGATAGCTAATACTAGAGAAGAGAGAGAGAGGATTCAAAAAGACCTAAATAAACTGGAGCATTGGGCAGCAACCAACAGAATGGTTTTTAACAGGGAAAAATGCAAAGTACTACATCTGGGCAATAAAAATGAAAAAAGCATATACAGAATGGGAGGAATAGAGCTAAGCAACAGTACATGTGAAAAAGACTTAGGTATACTAATAGATCATAGACTGAACATGAGTCAACAGTGTGATGCAGCAGCAAAAAAGGCAAATACAATTCTGGGATGTATTAACAGAAGCATACAGTCTAGATCACGTGAAGTCATTATCGGTCTTTACTCCTCTTTGGTCAGACCTCATCTGGAATACTGTGTACAGTTTTGGGCACCACATTTTAAAAAAGACATAGACAAACTGGAGCAAGTTCAGAGAAGAGCGACCAGAATGGTGACTGGTCTGCAAACTATGTCCTATGAGGAACGGTTGCAGGATTTGGGAATGTTTAGCTTGCAAAAAAGAAGACTGAGAGGAGACTTAATAGCTGTCTACAAATATGTCAAGGGCTGTCACATTGTAGAAGGATCATCTTTATTCTCATTTGCACAAGGAAAGACTAGAAGCAATGGGATGAAACTAAATGGGAGGAGACACAGATTAGATATTAGAAAAAACTTTTTGACAGTTAGGGTGATTAATGAGTGGAACAGGCTGCCACGAGAGGTGGTGAGTTCCCCTTCAATGGACGTCTTCAAACAGAGGCTGGACAGACATCTGTCTGAGATGATCCTGCTTTGAGCAGGGGGTTGGACCAGATGACCCAGGAGGTCCCTTCCAACTCTACCATTCTATGATTCTATGATTCTACTGTATGCTGTGTGTGGGGGACTTGTCTATATACCGTATGCTGTGTGGGGGGGACTTGTGTATATACCGTATGCTGTGTGTGGGGGACTTGTCTATATACTGTATGCTGTGTGTGGGGGACTTGTCTATATACTGTATGCTGTGTGGGGGACTTGTCTATATACCGTATGCTGTGTGTGGGGGACTTGTCTATATACTGTCTGCTGAGCCGTGTATCTAATCCTATGCTGTGTGATACTGTCTACTGAGCTGTGTATCTAATCCTGTCCTGTGTGATACTGTCTGATGAGCTGTGTATCTAATCCTCTCCTGTGCGATACTGTCTGATGAGCCGTGTATCTAATCCTCTCCTGTGTGATACTGTCTGCTGAGCTGTGTATCTAATCCTATCCTGTGTGATACTATCTGCTGAGCTGTGTATCTAATCCTATCCTGTGTGATACTATCTGCTGAGCTGTGTATCTAATCCTCTCCTGTGTGATACTGTCTGCTGAGCCGTGTATCTAATCCTATCCTGTGTGATACTATCTGCTGAGCTGTGTATCTAATCCTATCCTGTGTGACACTATCTGCTGAGCAGTGTATCTAATCCTCTCCTGTGTGATACTGTCTGCTGAGCCGTGTATCTAATCCTCTCCTGTGTGATACTGTCTGCTGAGCTGTGTATCTAATCCTCTCCTGTGTGATACTGTCTGCTGAGCCGTGTATCTAATCCTATCCTGTGTGATACTATCTGCTGAGCTGTGCATCTAATCCTATCCTGTGTTATACTATCTGCTGAGCAGTGTATCTAATCCTCTCCTGTGTGATACTGTCTGCTGAGCCGTGTATCTAATCCTCTCCTGTGTGATACTGTCTGCTGAGCTGTGTATCTAATCCTCTCCTGTGTGATACTGTCTGCTGAGCCGTGTATCTAATCCTACCCTGTGCGATACTGTCTGCTGAACCGTGTATCTAATCCTGCCCTGTGTGATACTGTCTGCTGAGCCGTGTATCTAATCCTATCCTGTGTGATACTGTTTGCTGAGCCGTGTATCTAATCCTATCCTGTGTGATACCATCTGCTGAGATGTGTATCTAATCCTCTCCTGTGTGATACTGTCTGCTGAGCTTTGTATCTAATTCTATGCTGTGCTAAACTGTCTACTGAGATGTGTATCTAATCCTATCCTGTGTGATACCATCTGCTGAGCCGTGTAACTAATCCTCTCCTGTGTGATACTGTCTGCTGAGCCCTGTATCTAATCATATCCTGTGTGATACCATCTGCTGAGCCGTGTATCTAAACCTATCCTGTGTGATACCAGCTGCTGAGCTGTGTATCTAATCCTATCCTTTGTGATACTGTCTGCTGAGCTGTGTATCTAATCCTCTCCTGTGTGATACTATCTGCTGAGCAGTGTATCTAATCCTCTCCTGTGTGATACTGTCTGCTGAGCTGTGTATCTAATCCTTTACTGTGTGATACTATCTGCTGAGCTGTGTATCTAATCCTGTCCTGTGTGATACTGTCTGCTGAGCTGTGTATCTAATCCTGTCCTGTGTGATACTGTCTGCTGAGCTGTGTATCTAATCCTCTCCTGTGTGATACTGTCTGCTGAGCTGTGTATCTAATCCTCTCCTGTGTGATACCATCTGCTGAGCTGTGTCTCTAATCCTCTCCTGTGTGATACTGTCTGCTGAGCTGTGCATCTAATCCTATCCTGTGTGATACTATCTGCTGAGCAGTGTATCTAATCCTATCCTGTGTGATACTGTCTGCTGAGCCGTGTATCTAATCCCGCCCTGTGCGATACTGTCTGCTGAGCCGTGTATCTAATCCTCTCCTGTGTGATACTGTCTGCTGAGCTGTGTATCTAATCCCCTCCTGTGTGATACTGTCTGCTGAGCTGTGTATCTAATCCCGCCCTGTGCGATACTGTCTGCTGAGCCGTGTATCTAATCCACTCCTGTGTGATACTATCTGCTGAGCTTTGTATCTAATCCTGTGCTGTGTGATACTGTCTGCTGAGCCGTGTATCTAATCCTCTCCTGTGTGATACTGTCTGCTGAGCCGTGTATCTAATCCACTCCTGTGTGATACTGTCTGCTGAGCTGTGTATCTAATCCCGCCCTGTGCGATACTGTCTGCTGAGCCGTGTATCTAATCCTCTCCTGTGTGATACTGTCTGCTGAGCCGTGTATCTAATCCTCTCCTGTGTGATACTGTCTGCTGAGCCGTGTATCTAATCCCGCCCTGTGCGATACTGTCTGCTGAGCCGTGTATCTAATCCACTCCTGTGTGATACTATCTGCTGAGCTTTGTATCTAATCCTGTGCTGTGTGATACTGTCAGCTGAGTTGTGTATCTAATCCTATCCTGTGTGATACCATCTGCTGAGCTGTGTATCTAATCCTCTCCTGTGTGATACTGTCTGCTGAGCTATGTATCTAATCCTCTCCTGTGTGATACTGCCTGCTGAGCTGTGTATCTAAGCCTATCCTGTGTGATACTGTCTGCTGAGCCGTGTATCTAATCCTATGCTGTGTGATACTGTCTGCTGAGCTGTGTATCTAATCCTATGCTGTGTGATAATGTCTGCTGAGCTGTATCTCTAATCCTACCCTGTGTGATACTGTCTGCTCAACCGTGTATCTAATCCTCTCCTGTGTGATACCGTCTGCTGAGCAGTGTATCTAATCCTCTCCTGTGTGATACCGTCTGCTGAGCAGTGTATCTAATCCTCTCCTGTGTGATACTGTCTGCTGAGCTGTGTATCTAATCCTTTCCTGTGTGATACTGTGTGCTGAGCTGTGTATGTAATCCTCTGTGTGATACTGTCTGATGAGCTGTGTATCTAATCCTGTCCTGTGTGATACTGTCAGCTGAGCTGTGTATCTAATCCTCTCCTGTGTGATACTGTCTGCTGAGCTGTGTATCTAATCCTCTCCTGTGTGATACTGTCAGCTGAGCTGTGTATCTAATCCTCTCATGTGTGATACTGTCAGCTGAGCCGTGTATCTAATCCTATGCTGTGTGATACCGTCTGCTGAGCAGTGTATCTAATCCTCTCCTGTGTGATACTGTGTGCTGAGCCGTGTATCTAATCCTCTCCTGTGTGATACTGTGTGCTGAGATGTGTATCTAATCCTGTCCTGTGTGATACTGTCTACTGAGCTGTGTATCTAATTCTATCCTGTGTGATACTGTGTGCTGAGCTGTGTATCTTATCCTCTCCTGTGTGATACTGTCTACTGAGCTATGTATCTAATCCTATCCTGTGTGATACTGTCTGCTGAGCCGTGTATCTAATCCCGCCCTGTGCGATACTGTCTGCTGAGCCGTGTATCTAATCCACCCATGTGATACACTCTGCTGAGCTGTGTATCTAATCCTCTCCTGTGTGATACTGTCTGATGAACTGTGTATCTAATCCTATCTTGTGTGATACCGTCTGCTGAGTCGTGTATCTAATCCCGCCCTGTGCGATACTGTCTGCTGAGCCGTGTATCTAATCCACTCCTGTGTGATACTGTCTGATGAACTGTGTATCTAATCCTCTCCTGTGTGATGCTGTCTGCTGAGCTGTTTATCTAATCCTCTCTTTTGTGATACTGTCTGCTGAGCAGTGTATCTAATCTTATCCTGTGATACTGTCTGCTGAGCTGTGTATCTAATCCCCTCCTGTGTGATTCTGTCTGCTGAGCCGTGTATCTAATCCTATGCTGTGTGATACTGTCTGCTGAGCTGTGTATCTAATCCTATGCTGTGTATCTAATCATCTCCTGTGTGATAATGTCTGCTGAGCCGTGTATCTAATCCTATCCTGTGTGATACTGTCTGCTGAGCTGTGTATCTAATCCTATCCTGTGTAATACCATCTGCTGAGCAGTGTATCTAATCCTATCTTGTGTGATACTGACTGCTGAGCTGTGTATCTAATCCTCTCCTGTGTGATACTGTGTGCTGAGCTGTGTATCTAATCCTATCCTATGTGATACTGTCTGCTGAGCAGTGTATCTAATACTCTCCTGTGTGATACCGTCTGCTGAGCTGTGTATCTAATCCTCTCCTGTGTGATACTGTCTGCTGAGCTGTGTATCTAATCCTACCCTGTATGATACTGTCTACTGAGCTGTGTATCTAATCCTCTCCTGTGTGATACTGTCTGATGAACTGTGTATCTAATCCTGTCCTATGTGATACTGTCAGCTGAGCCGTGTATCTAATCCTTTCCTGTGTGATACTGTCTGCTGAGCTGTATCTCTAATCCTCTCCTGTGTGATACTGTCTGCTGAGCAGTGTGTCTAATCCTTTCCTGTGCGATACTGTCTGCTGAGCTGTGTATCTAATCCTCTCCTGTGTGATACTGTCTGCTGAGCAGTGTATCTAATCTTATACTCTGTGATACTGTCTCCTGAGCTGTGTATCTAATCCCCTCCTGTGTGACACTGTCTGCTGAGCTGTGTATCTAATCATCTCCTGTGTGATACTGTCTGCTGAGCCGTGTATCTAATCCTATGCTGTGTGATAGTCTGCTGAGCAGTGTATCTAATCTTATACTGTGTGATACTGTCTGCTGAGCTGTGTATCTAATCCCCTCCTGTGTGATACTGTCTGCTGAGCTGTGTATCTAATCCTCTCCTGTGTGATACTGTCTGCTGAGCTGTGTATCTAATCCTCTCCTGTGTGATACTGTCTGCTGAGCTGTGTTTCTAATCCTCTCCTGTGTGATACTGTCTGCTGAGCCATGTATCTAATCCTCTCCTGTGTGATACTATCTGCAGAGCAGTGTATCTAATCCTCTACTGTGTGATGTTGTCTTCTGAGCCATGTATCTAATCCTCTCCTGTGTGATACTGTCTGCTGAGCCGTGTATCTAATCCTCTGTGTAATACTGTGTGTTGAGCCGTGTATCTAATCCTCTCCTGTGTGATACTGTCTGCTGAGCTGTGTATCTAATACTCTCCTGTGTGATACTGTCTGCTGAGCAGTGTATCTAATCTTATCCTGTGTGATACTGTCTGCTGAGCTGTGTATCTAATCCCCTCCTGTGTGATACTGTCAGATGAGCTGTGTCTCTAATCCTCTCCTGTGTGATACTGTGTGCTGAGCTGTGTATCTAATCCTCTCCTGTGTGATACTGTCTGCTGCGCCGTGTACCTAATCCTATGCTGTGTGATACTGTCTGCTGAGATGTGTATCTTATCCTATGCTGTGTATCTAATCCTCTCCTGTGTGATACTGTCTACTGAGCCGTGTATCTAATCCTCTCCTGTGTGATACTGTCTGCTGAGCCGTGTATCTAATCCTATCCTGTGTGATACTGTTTGCTGACCTGTGTATCTAATCCTATGCTGTGTGATACTGTCTGGTGAGCTGTGTATCTAATCCTGTCCTGTGTGATACTGTCTGCTGAGCTGTGTATCTAATCCTATGCTGTGTATCTAATCATCTCCTGTGTGATAATGTCTGCTGAGCTGTGTATCTAATCCTATACTGTGTAATACCATCTGCTGAGCAGTGTATCTAATCCTATCCTGTGTGATACTGTCTGCTGAGCTGTGTATCTAATCCTCTCCTGTGTGATACGGTCTGCTGAGCCGTGTATCTAATCCTCTCCTGTGTGATACTGTGTGCTGAGCTGTGTATCTAATCCTCTCCTGTGTGATACTGTCTGCTGAGCTGTGTATCTAATCCTCTCCTGTGTGATACTGTCTGCTGAGCTGTGTATCTAATCCTCTCCTGTGTGATACTGTCTGCTGAGCCGTGTATCTAATCCTCTCCTGTGAGATACTGTCTGCTGAGCCGTGTATCTAATCCCATCCTGTGTGATACTGTCTGCTGAGCTGTGTATCTAATCATGTAATGTGTGATACTGTCTGCTGAGCTGTGTATCTAATCGTCTCCTGTGTGATACTGTCTGATGAACTGTGTATCTAATCCTATCTTTCGTGATACTGTCTGCTGAGCCGTGTATCTAATCCACTCCTGTGTGATACTGTCTGATGAACTGTGTATCTAATCCTGTCCTATGTGATACTGTCAGCTGAGCTGTGTATCTAATCCTCTGCTGTGTGATACTGTCTGCTGAGCTGTGCATCTAATCCTGTCCTGTGTGATACCGTCTGCTGAGCTATGTATCTAATCCTTTCCTGTGTGATACTGTCTGCTGAGCTGTGTATCTAATCCTCTCCTGTGCGATACCGTCTGCTGAGCTGTGTATCTAATCCTCTCCTGTGCGATACTGTCTGCTGAGCTGTGTATCTAATCCTCTCCTGTGTGATACTGTCTGCTGAGCAGTGTATCTAATCTTATACTGTGTGATACTGTCTGCTGAGCTGTGTATCTAATCCTCTCCTGTGTGATACTGTCTGCTGAGCCGTGTATCTAATCCTATGCTGTGATAATCTGCTGAGCAGTGTATCTAATCTTATACTGTGTGATACTGTCTGCTGAGCTGTGTATCTAATCCTCTCCTGTGTGATACTGTCTGCTGAGCAGTGTATCTAATCTTATACTGTGTGGTACTGTCTGCTGAGCTGTGTATCTCATCCCCTCCTGTGTGATACTGTCTGCTGAGCCGTGTATCTAATCCTGTCCTGTGTGATACTGTCTGCTGAGCTATGTATCTAATCCTGTCCTGTGTGATACTGTTTGCTGAGCTGTGTATGTATCTAATCCCCTCCTGTGTGATAATGTCTGCTGAGCTGTGTATCTAATCCTCTCCTGTGTGATAATGTCTGCTGAGCTGTGTATCTAATCCTCTCCTGTGTGATACCGTCTGCTGAGCTGTGTATCTAATCCTACCCTGTGTGATATTGTCTGCTGAGCTATGTATCTAATCCTGTCATGTGTGATACTGTCTGCTGAGCCGTGCATCTAATCCTATCTTGAGTGATACTATCTGCTGAGCCGTGTATCTAATCCTCTCCTGTGTGATACTGTCTGCTGAGCTTTGTATCTAATCCTATCCGGTGTGATACTGTCGGCTGAGCCGTGTATCTAATCCTCTCCTGTGTCATACTGTCTGCTGAGCTGTGTATCTAATCCTCTCCTGTATGATACTGTCTGCTGAGCCGTGTGTCTAATCCTCTCCTGTGTGATACTGTCTGCTGAGCCGTGTATCTAATCCTCTCCTGTGTGATACTGTCTGCTGAGCCGTGTATCTAATCCTCTCCTGTGTGATACCGTCTGCTGAGCCGTGTATCTAATCCTCTCCTGTGTGATACTGTCTGCTGAGCTGTGTATCTAATCTTCTCCTGTGTGATACTGTCTGCTGAGCTGTGTATCTAATCCTATCCGGTGTGATACTGTCTGCTGAGCAGTGTATCTAATCTTCTCCTGTGTGATACTGTCTGCTGAGCTGTGTATCTAATCCTCTCCTGTGTGATACTGTCAGCTGAGCTGTGTATCTAATCTTCTCCTGTGTGATACTGTCTGCTGAGCAGTGTATCTAATCTTCTCCTGTGTGATACTGTCTGCTGAGCTGTGTATCTAATCCTCTCCTGTGTGATACTGTCTGCTGAGCTGTGTATCTAATCCTCTCCTGTGTGATACTGTCAGCTGAGCTGTGTATCTAATCTTCTCCTGTGTGATACTGTCTGCTGAGCTGTGTATCTAATCTTCTCCTGTGTGATACTGTCTGCTGAGCTGTGTATCTAATCTTCTCCTGTGTGATACTGTCTGCTGAGCTGTGTATCTAATCCTATCCGGTGTGATACTGTCTGCTGAGCAGTGTATCTAATCTTCTCCTGTGTGATACTGTCTGCTGAGCTGTGTATCTAATCCTCTCCTGTGTGATACTGTCTGTTGAGCCATGTATCTAATACCGCCATGTGCGATACTGTCTGCTGAGCCTTGTATCTATTCCACTCCTGTGTGATACTGTCTGCTGAGCTGTGCATCTAATCCTCTCCTGTGTGATACTGTCTGCTGAGCTGTGTATCTAATCTTCTCCTGTGTGATACTGTCTGCTGAGCTGTGTATCTAATCTTCTCCTGTGTGATACTGTCTGCTGAGCTGTGTATCTAATCCTATCCGGTGTGATACTGTCTGCTGAGCAGTGTATCTAATCTTCTCCTGTGTGATACTGTCTGCTGAGCTGTGTATCTAATCTTCTCCTGTGTGATACTGTCTGCTGAGCTGTGTATCTAATCCTCTCCTGTGTGATACTGTCTGCTGAGCTGTGTATCTAATCCACTCCTGTGTGATACTGTCTGCTGAGCCGTGTATCTAATCTTCTCCTGTGTGATACTGTCAGCTGAGCTGTGTATCTAATCCTATCCGGTGTGATACTGTCTGCTGAGCTGTGTATCTAATCCTATCCGGTGTGATACTGTCTGCTGAGCTGTGTATCTAATCCTATCCGGTGTGATACTGTCTGCTGAGCTGTGTATCTAATCCTATCCGGTGTGATACTGTCTGCTGAGCTGTGTATCTAATCCTCTCCTGTGTGATACTGTCTGCTGAGCTGTGTATCTAATCCTCTCCTGTGTGATACTGTCTGCTGAGCAGTGTATCTAATCCACTCCTGTGTGATACTGTCTGCTGAGCCGTGTATCTAATCTTCTACTGTGTGATACTGTCTGCTGAGCTGTGTATCTAATCCTATCCGGTGTGATACTGTCTGCTGAGCTGTGTATCTAATCCTATCCGGTGTGATACTGTCTGCTGAGCTGTGTATCTAATCCTCTCCTGTGTGATACTGTCTGCTGAGCTGTGTATCTAATCCTCTCCTGTGTGATACTGTCTGCTGAGCAGTGTATCTAATCCACTCCTGTGTGATACTGTCTGCTGAGCCGTGTATCTAATCCTCTCCTGTGTGATACTGTCTGCTGAGCTGTGTATCTAATCCTCTCCTGTGTGATACTGTCTGCTGAGCCGTGTATCTAATCCTATGCTGTGATAATCTGCTGAGCAGTGTATCTAATCTTATACTGTGTGATACTGTCTGCTGAGCTGTGTATCTAATCCTCTCCTGTGTGATACTGTCTGCTGAGCAGTGTATCTAATCTTATACTGTGTGGTACTGTCTGCTGAGCTGTGTATCTCATCCCCTCCTGTGTGATACTGTCTGCTGAGCCGTGTATCTAATCCTCTCCTGTGTGATACCGTCTGCTGAGCTATGTATCTAATCCCCTCCTGTGTGATAATGTCTGCTGAGCTGTGTATCTAATCCTCTCCTGTGTGATAATGTCTGCTGAGCTGTGTATCTAATCCTCTCCTGTGTGATACCGTCTGCTGAGCTGTGTATCTAATCCTACCCTGTGTGATATTGTCTGCTGAGCTATGTATCTAATCCTGTCATGTGTGATACTGTCTGCTGAGCCGTGCATCTAATCCTATCTTGAGTGATACTATCTGCTGAGCCGTGTATCTAATCCTCTCCTGTGTGATACTGTCTGCTGAGCTTTGTATCTAATCCTATCCGGTGTGATACTGTCGGCTGAGCCGTGTATCTAATCCTCTCCTGTGTCATACTGTCTGCTGAGCTGTGTATCTAATCCTCTCCTGTATGATACTGTCTGCTGAGCCGTGTGTCTAATCCTCTCCTGTGTGATACTGTCTGCTGAGCCGTGTATCTAATCCTCTCCTGTGTGATACTGTCTGCTGAGCCGTGTATCTAATCCTCTCCTGTGTGATACCGTCTGCTGAGCCGTGTATCTAATCCTCTCCTGTGTGATACTGTCTGCTGAGCTGTGTATCTAATCTTCTCCTGTGTGATACTGTCTGCTGAGCTGTGTATCTAATCCTATCCGGTGTGATACTGTCTGCTGAGCAGTGTATCTAATCTTCTCCTGTGTGATACTGTCTGCTGAGCTGTGTATCTAATCCTCTCCTGTGTGATACTGTCAGCTGAGCTGTGTATCTAATCTTCTCCTGTGTGATACTGTCTGCTGAGCAGTGTATCTAATCTTCTCCTGTGTGATACTGTCTGCTGAGCTGTGTATCTAATCCTCTCCTGTGTGATACTGTCTGCTGAGCTGTGTATCTAATCCTCTCCTGTGTGATACTGTCAGCTGAGCTGTGTATCTAATCTTCTCCTGTGTGATACTGTCTGCTGAGCTGTGTATCTAATCTTCTCCTGTGTGATACTGTCTGCTGAGCTGTGTATCTAATCTTCTCCTGTGTGATACTGTCTGCTGAGCTGTGTATCTAATCCTATCCGGTGTGATACTGTCTGCTGAGCAGTGTATCTAATCTTCTCCTGTGTGATACTGTCTGCTGAGCTGTGTATCTAATCCTCTCCTGTGTGATACTGTCTGTTGAGCCATGTATCTAATACCGCCATGTGCGATACTGTCTGCTGAGCCTTGTATCTATTCCACTCCTGTGTGATACTGTCTGCTGAGCTGTGCATCTAATCCTCTCCTGTGTGATACTGTCTGCTGAGCTGTGTATCTAATCTTCTCCTGTGTGATACTGTCTGCTGAGCTGTGTATCTAATCTTCTCCTGTGTGATACTGTCTGCTGAGCTGTGTATCTAATCCTATCCGGTGTGATACTGTCTGCTGAGCAGTGTATCTAATCTTCTCCTGTGTGATACTGTCTGCTGAGCTGTGTATCTAATCTTCTCCTGTGTGATACTGTCTGCTGAGCTGTGTATCTAATCCTCTCCTGTGTGATACTGTCTGCTGAGCTGTGTATCTAATCCACTCCTGTGTGATACTGTCTGCTGAGCCGTGTATCTAATCTTCTCCTGTGTGATACTGTCAGCTGAGCTGTGTATCTAATCCTATCCGGTGTGATACTGTCTGCTGAGCTGTGTATCTAATCCTATCCGGTGTGATACTGTCTGCTGAGCTGTGTATCTAATCCTATCCGGTGTGATACTGTCTGCTGAGCTGTGTATCTAATCCTATCCGGTGTGATACTGTCTGCTGAGCTGTGTATCTAATCCTCTCCTGTGTGATACTGTCTGCTGAGCTGTGTATCTAATCCTCTCCTGTGTGATACTGTCTGCTGAGCAGTGTATCTAATCCACTCCTGTGTGATACTGTCTGCTGAGCCGTGTATCTAATCTTCTCCTGTGTGATACTGTCTGCTGAGCTGTGTATCTAATCCTATCCGGTGTGATACTGTCTGCTGAGCTGTGTATCTAATCCTATCCGGTGTGATACTGTCTGCTGAGCTGTGTATCTAATCCTATCCGGTGTGATGCTGTCTGCTGAGCCGTGTATCTAATCCTATCCGGTGTGATACTCTCTGCTGAGCTGTGTATCTAATCCTATCCGGTGTGATACTGTCTGCTGAGCTGTGTATCTAATCCTATCCGGTGTGATACTGTCTGCTGAGCTGTGTATCTAATCCTATCCGGTGTGATACTGTCTGCTGAGCTGTGTATCTAATCCTCTCCTGTGTGATACTGTCTGCTGAGCTGTGTATCTAATCTTCTCCTGTGTGATACTGTCTGCTGAGCTGTGTATCTAATCTTCTCCTGTGTGATACTGTCTGCTGAGCTGTGTATCTAATCCTATCCGGTGTGATACTGTCTGCTGAGCTGTGTATCTAATCCTATCCGGTGTGATACTGTCTGCTGAGCTGTGTATCTAATCTTCTCCGGTGTGATACTGTCTGCTGAGCAGTGTATCTAATCCTCTCCTGTGTGATACTGTCTGCTGAGCTGTGTATCTAATCCTCTCCTGTGTGATACTGTCTGCTGAGCTGTGTATCTAATCCTCTCCTGTGTGATACCATCTGCTGAGCTGTGTATCTAATCCTCTCCTGTGTGATACCATCTGCTGAGCTGTGTATCTAATCCTATCCGGTGTGATACTGTCTGCTGAGCTGTGTATCTAATCTTCTCCGGTGTGATACTGTCTGCTGAGCTATGTATCTAATCCTCTCCTGTGCGATATTGTCAGCTGAGCTGTGTATCTAATCCTCTCCTGTGTGATACTGTCTGCTGAGCTGTGTATCTAATCTTCTCCTGTGTGATACTGTCTGCTGAGCTGTGTATCTAATCCTATCCGGTGTGATACTGTCTGCTGAGCTGTGTATCTAATCCTATCCGGTGTGATACTGTCTGCTGAGCAGTGTATCTAATCCTCTCTCATGTTATGTCTTCATCTTTTAATATTTCTAACGGCACCAGGCAGGGATGCCCGCTTTCCCCTCTCCTTTTTATTCTTACACTAGAACCTTTACTACAAAAGCTCAGAGAGGAGGGGAGGATCGTTGGCATCAAATCAGCTGGTTCTGAACATAAAATCGCAGCATACGCAGACGATCTACTGATCATGACCTCTAACCCGAGAATATCTGTCCCAGTTATCCTGACATTACTCAAGCAATACGGTGCACTATCAAATTTTAAGGTGAATCTTAGCAAATCTCAAGTCTTAAATATAAATATCCCAGAACCACAAAAAACACAAATGGCAATCGGGTCCCCCTTTACCTGGTCCCCCCCATCAATACGTTTCTTGGGAGTTGAGATTTCTCCAAACCTACAAGAACTTTATAAGTTAAACTTCCCACCGCTATTGCAGAAAATCCAGAAACTTACCCCCAACTGGAATATCTCATACATCTCCTGGTTGGGTAGGAAAAATCTCCTTAAATGTATGATATGGCCAAAAATAACTTATCTAGTGCAAGCCCTTCCAATCCACCTACCTAATTATTTTTTCATTGACATACAAAAACTCCTCAGCCGTTTTTTGTGGCACAACCAAAAACCCAGACTTCCCTTACAAATATTATCCCTCCCACACTCTGAAGGAGGTATAGATCTGCCAGATCTAAAGATACTTCAACAAGCCACTCATCTCCAAAGAGTCGTGGATTGGATCAGGCTCCCACCACAGAAGCAATGGATTAAAGTAGAAGAAACAATCCTTAAATTCCCCCTTAGACAGCTCATCCTCACGCCCTCAAGTAGTACTAGGTATACATCAATTAAAAACCCTTTCACCGCCACTACTTTTAAAATCTGGTCCAATCCCCATATAAGACAAATATGCTCCCCGTTTCCCTCCCCTCTCCTACAAGTTACAGACCTAGTTCTCTCCTTTCTCCAGCCCATAATGCCACAATACACAACTCAATTCGCAACTTGATAACACCACTCCAAAAAATTACAGATAATGGGGTCATGCCCTGCTTGGCAGAACTCAATCAAATGCTAGATACTATCTCTTTTCACCCCTTTATGTACCAGAAATTTATGTCTAACTTAAAACTAGTCTTTAAAACTCCAAATTATATTAGGGAAATGACTGATTTTGAAAAACTTATAGCTGCAAAAAACCCCTAAAAAAGAACGTTATCAGCACTACAAAAACAATTATGCCTAGCCAGAACCCCTAAGAAACTGCCATATGTAATGAAGTGGGAACAGGATCTGAATAGGCCTTTCACCCCATCTGAAATTAAAAGATTACTACTAGCACCTAAAGTCTCCTCTAGATGTGTTAGAGTACAAGAGAATGGCTATAAAGTTCTCTCCAGGTGGTATATGACTCCATCAAAACTTCAGAAATGTTACAAAGGACTTGATCCTAACTGCTGGAGATGCTCTTCTGATGTGGGCACTATGCTCCACATGTGGTGGAACTGTACATTGATTAAGCCCTTCTGGACAAAAATAATTCAAACTATTAGGCTGAGTTCACACGATGCGTTTTTCGTGCGTTTCCGCGGCGTTTTTGCAGTTGCGTAAACGCCGCGGAAAAGCATGAAAAACGCATGGTAGAAGGGAAGCAATGTTCCCCAATTGAAATCCGCATGTACTGTGCCCATGATGCGGATTTTTCCTGCGGCCAGCAGGGTATGACGAGAGGTGAGTATTTCAAACACCGTAAAGCACGGGGGGGGGGGGGGGGGGTTACACCGGGCCCCCCCAACTCACAGGCCCAATAGCGTTCCAGTGTCCCCAACTGTGAGTGGCCCCCCCCCTCTTGCCCAGGGCCCTGGCACTTGCCCTGGTGCAATGGGTGGTTATGCCGGCTCTGGCCCTGTAGCTGGTGCAGGATCAGTCTGGGGCAGGGGTCTGTATAGTAAGGTCTGAAGTGTCTCTATCTCAGGTCCGATGTGATTTGAACATTCATACAGATCGAGAGCCGATGACCTCACACTGACAGCACGACCCCAACCTGCTTGAAGGGTCCATCTGCTACAATAAATCTTTCTGATCCTCAGCAGAGCGACCATAGATAACATTCAGGATCTGGCCCTGGACTTGTCAGGAGGTGAGCAGCATCCTGCCACTTCCACACTCTACAAAAAGTATAAATCTCCTGTCCTGACCACTATCTGGAGCTCAGGCTAAGGCCACGGCCCCACTATCAGTATTTGGTCAGTATATTTTCTCAGGAGTGGGAGCCAAAACCAGGTCAGTAACAATCAGAGAAAAGGTATAATAGAAACAAGTCACCAATTCTGCATTTATCACCAACTCCTGGTTTTGTCTCCCACTCCTGTGATAAAATACTGACCGAATACTGACCAAATACTGATAGTGTGGTCGTGGCCTTACAAGAATCAAAGATGTCTGCCCTCTCGTACTGCTCAGCGGCTGAAGCTTCTCTCCGGCAGGCATAAGAACGTGGCCTGTGCCGGCTGTTCTGGGCTGCAGATGCCCAGCTGGCACATGTACACAATGAAAGATACAGGGCCGCCCTGCAGTCTGTAAAGAAGCAGCTGCTTGGCGACCGGCTTGGAGGGCATGTGCCCCTCTGGCCCACCTCGCCCCTGGTCAATATGATACCATCTTTTTCATTAGCTGGTGAGGTTAGAAGAAATTTCACTCCAAGACAGTGGATTTTGTACTTTATTCCAGTATATTTATACATAGAAAACATGGCAATGAAAAACAAGTAGATGCACGTGCATAAAAATGTCCCAACATTAATTAAAAAAAGCCTTTAAGATACAGATAATACTTGTATACAAAAATATTAACACATTCTCAAATTGTATATAAAGTGCACAAAAGTCAATAGCCCTGACATATAGTGTACACAGGGTCCCCCCACATGGTATACACAAAATACAATGTCATCCAGGAAATAACCAAAAATAACAAATACATTTAATCTATTCTGAAATCCCATGTCTATGCAAGATAATAATATGTAAAATTCTACAGTGTCAAAGAAATGAGCTAGAGACTACTACATGGCGATGATGCCTACGAACAAGATAATGCCCAGCTAATGCTGTAAATGATACAAATATTACCAGTCACCCAATTAGAAACATGAGGTCCGGGCAAGTGATTTTCTACAGTTCATTGACCTCTATGATGACATCTAATATTTTCAATCATTTATAGAGCGGGGTACATTGGGCCTCATTAATAAATCTGCTCACTAGAAAACTAGTAGCCCATACTAACCAATTAGAGCTCAGCTAAGGTTGTTTTAACTGACCTGGAAAAGTAAAAGCTGTTCTGTGATTGGCTGGGATAAGTAAAAAGGCTGTTTTAATAAATGATTCCCAATGTACCAAGCCCCGCCATAAATGTTATTGATTACAGTAGGGGCCACAATATCCCATGTGTATAGTCATCACATTCATCTTATTGTCAGCGGTTACCTTGGGACATGTTATATTGAAATGTAAGATGATATCAGTGGGGTCCATGAGGCAGAGCAGTGTGTGGTACGTGTGACATTTCCTAATATCGAGCAATCAATACTGTACCTTGGTCTGGAATGCAAAGTCTGCGTGGACAAGGAAGGGGCTCCCAGATGCCAGCTGTAAAACCCGTCGCTCCACCATCACACGCTCATCACCGTCAGCAAGCAGGGCTCTTTTGCCGATGATCTTAACAGCAAAATGTTTGCGGGTAGATGAATCTTCCGCCAGCAGGACCGTTCCATAGCATCCCCGGCCAAGCACTTGATGGAATAATAATCTCCTCTTGATGGTATCAGAGACTGTGCTTTTGGAGCTGGTTGGCCGAACACCGCTGCTTCCTTCAGCTTCTTCAGCCTTCTGCTTTAGATCCATGGGTTTCTGTCCTAATGTAATCCTTCTTCTTTTCTTCTCCTTTTTGTCCCCTGATGAGATGAAGATGGCTCCTCTCTTCTTGGCTCCCATCTTCTGACTTTCTACCTTCTCCTTTTCTTCCACTTCTTCTTTCTTCTGGACTGGTTGTTTTGTCCTGTTGACTGAAGACTTCCTCTCATCATCAGATGTGTCATGGGAAGGTCTTAGTCTCTTCGCTCCTTCTCTCCTCACCACGTTCTCCTCTACTTCTTCTTTCTTCTGGACTGGTGGTTTTGTCCTGTTGACTGAAGACTTCCTCTCATCATCAGATGTGTCATGGGAAGGTCTTCGTGTCTTCACTCTTTCTCTGCTCACCACAATCTCCTCCTCTTTTATATCCATATTATTGCTTTGCTTAGAGTTAGCCGACATCTCCTCCACTGTTGTTGGTCAATTCCAACTGTCACTTCCAACTGTCACTCAGTACACTTCATATGGAATCATCATGCATGCACCACCACTGGTCATGTGATCAGCATCTGACCAATGATATTTAAGAGATAAATGAACATTAGCTGAGATTAAATATTCAGGTAATATTCAGATATTCTGTGGAACACAAGGTGCCACATTTACTAAGAGTAATAGAACTGCACTAAGTCGCCAATTTAATTTACATTGTTACTACAGAGCATCAGATGAATGTAATATAATAAATATTAGCAAGATGTATGATTTCCATCCACTCTACGTATCATAGAAATACAGATGTACTATCTTTTTATATAGAGATGTAGCAGAAGCCATCCTGATTGTTTGCAGCATGCTATGGTGATGGAGAAGCATGCATGACTGTGCCATGCAAATGGTGAGGAGCACCAAAATGGGACATATGATTCACGTAGCCAGGGGCGTAATGTCCGCGGTCGCAGTGGCAGTCACTGCGACCGGGCCCAGGGGGGTTGGGGCTTGTAAACGCCAGCAGAAATTTCAACAGAATGTGTGTATCGCAGTGCACAGTCGCTTCGGGTCCGTGCGTGACAAATCAGGGGCGGACTGGGTCGGGGGCAGAGCCGGACTGGGGTGTCTGGGGCCCACCAGGGACATTGACTCCAGGGGCCCACCCGGGCCCACCCACCCTTCAGCTATTTGCAAATACCTGTTAGCCGTTATACCCATTATACTGGCGGCTCCTGCCCATCACTGTGCGCTCACCAGAACTGCGATGTACAATTACTGTAGTTTGCATTAAAGGGTTTTTATTGGTGAAAACAAGTTCTCAGCGATGCACAGGTTGGGAAGGTGATCACTTATTTATTGGTGGAATCCGCACTGTCAGAAGATTGTGGCACTTTGAGTATTTGGTGAGATTTTTACCTCTGTATTTATAAGACAAAATCAGGAGTGGAGCAATCCGAGGTCATGTTTTATGCATTTCTCACCCACTCCTGGTTTTGTCTTATAAATACAGAGGTGAAAATCTCACCAAATGCCAACTTGCTTTCTCTGGTGAACCTCTGTAACTGCATCTCTGCTGCTGTGTAATAGTCACAGGGCAGGGAGGGGTTAAACATCCAAGTATTTAATATCTATTGGAAATAAAGAGGTTTCCCCTTATTGATATCAGATAAAACAAATGACCAACCACAATCCACTCTACCAAGACCAATATTACCAGATAGAAGGCAGAAATACCACCACACCGTGACCAGATCACATATTACCACCACATAGTGCCCAAATAATGCCACATACAAGGCACAAATACCGCCACACCATGACCAAAGCACATAATACCACCACATAGTGATCAAATGCTACCAGATACAAGGTATAAATACTGACACACCATGAGACCACATATTACCACCACATAGTGACTGAATAATACAACATAGAAGGGACAAATATCGTCATGTCATGACCAAAGCACATAATGCCACCACATAGTGACAAATAATGCTAAAATAATAAAAATGTAAAAAAGCTCAGTATATTGGGTCAGTGTACAAGTTATACAGTGATAACCAGTGACATTATGCACAGGAGCTCTGTATATAGTGTACAGGTTATACAGTCATCACCAGTGACATTATACACAGAAGCTCTGTATATAGTGTCAGTGTACAGGTAATGCAATGATCACCATTGATATTATACACAGGAGCTCTGTATATAGTGTACAGGTAATACAGTGATCACCAGTGACATTATACACAGGAGCTCTGTATATAGTGTCAGTGTACAGGTAATACAGTGATCACCAGTGACATTATGCACAGGAGCTCTGTATATAGTGTCAGTGTGTGTGTATAGGTAATACACATACTCACCAGTGATGTCTCTAGGTGAAGTTCTTTATCTGCAGACCGATATATCACATCTTCTATGCAGGACTTATCTCTGCAGAAAATAACATAGTTAGCTATAACTGATCACTTCGAGAGCACAATCCACACTTTTCCCAAGATTTCTACACTGCATGAAATGACAAAATGCAACATAGTGCCGCACTACACAGTAAAAATAAAACACAAAATACATTTAGGGACTCCATCTTTAATAAAAAAAAAACATCATGAGAGATCAGAGATTATGGGGCCCAGTCAGGGATCGTACATAGAAATCATGTGGCTCAGTCAGGGGCTTATACAGAAATCATGGGGCCAATCAGGCTAGGGGTGTACATAGAGATCATGGGGCCCAGTCAGCGGCGTACATAGAGATCATGGGGCCCAGTCAGCGGCGTACATAGAGATCATGGGGCCAATCAGGTTAGGGGTGTACATAGAGATCATGGACCCCCTCAGCGGCGTACATAGAGATCATGGGGCCCAGTCAGCGGAGTACATAGAGATCATGGGGCCCAGTCAGCGGCGTACATAGAGATCATGGGGCCCAGTCAGCGGTGTACATAGAGATCATGGGGCCCAGTCAGCGGCGTACAAAGAGATCATGGGGCCGAGTCAGCGGCGTACATAGAGATCATGGGGCCGAGTCAGCGGCGTACATAGAGATCATGGGGCCCAGTCAGGGATCGTACATAGAGATCATGGGGCCCAGTCAGGGATCGCACATAGAGATCATGGGGCCCTATGAGGTGAGGCTCTCACCTCCTCAGGGAGCTCTCACAGGGCATCACAGGCCTTAGTATGAAGCAATACTAGAAGACTTGTGGTATTGCTTCATACTAAGGCCTATGATGCCCTGTGGGAGCTCCTGAGGGCACCATACTGGCGAGGTGAGATCCTCACTTGGCAGTAGTAGGAGCAGCATCTCCATAGTGTGGCATTCACATCACACTACATGCTGCACTGTACAGGACTCCCAGCCGGCAGCAGGACAGATGAGGAGGTAACTGTCTGGGACCAGCGCCGGACTGGAGTACCTGGGGCCCACCAGGAAAAAATCAATCTTGGGGCCCACCAGCACCATGCAGTTACCGTATATAGGAATAACATAAGTCCACAAACTCTTTCAAAATGAATCAACTTTATTAACCAATAAATCTCTGCTGCTGTGTAGTAGTCACAACACAGGGAGAGGTTAAACATCCAAGTATTTAATATGTATTGCAAATAAAGAATGTTCCCATTCTTAATATCCGAAAAAACAAATGACTGACAACAATCCACTATACCTAGACTAATAATACCATATAGAAGAGAGAAATACCGCCACACCATGACCAGAACACATACCACCACATAGTGATCAAATACTACCAAGTACAAGGTATATATACTGCCACACCATGAGAAGACCACATATTACCACAACATAGTGACTGTCTGAATAATACCACATACAAGGGACAAATACCACCACGCCATGACCATGGCACATAATGGCACCAGATAGTGACTGATAATGAAAATGTAAAAAAGCTCTGTATATAGAGTCAGTGTACAGATAATGTAGAGATTATCAGTGACATTATACACAGGAGCTCTGTGTATAGTGTCAGTGTAGAGGTAATACAGTGATCATCAGTGACATTATACACAGGAGCTCTGTATATAGTGTCAGTGTACAGGTAATACAGTGATCACCAGTGACATTATACACAGGAGCTGTGTATATAGTGTATAGGTAATACAGTGATCACCAGTGACATTATACGCAGGAGCTCTGTATATAGTGTATAGGTAATATAGTGATCACCAGTGACATTATACATAGGAGCTCTGTATATAGTGTCAGTGTACAGGAAATACAGGGATCACCAGTGACATTATACACAGGAGCTCTGTATATAGTGTCAGTGTACAGGTAATATAGTGATCACCAGTGACATTATGCATAGGAGCTCTGTATATAGTGTCAGTGTACAGGTAATATAGTGATCACCAGTGACATTATGCATAGGAGCTCTGTATATAGTGTCAGTGTACAGGTAATATAGTGATCACCAGTGACATTATGCACAGGAGCTCTGTATATGGTGTCAGTGTACAGGTAATATAGTGATCACCAGTGACATTATACACAGGAGCTCTGTATATAGTGTCAGTGTACAGGTAATATAGTGATCACCAGTGACATTATACACAGGAGCTCTGTGTATGGTGTCAGTGTACAGGTAATACAGGGATCACCAGTGACATTATGCACAGCTCTGTATATAGTGTCAGTGTGTGTGTGTATAGGAAATACAGGGATCACTAGTGACATTATACACAGGATCTCTGTATATAGTGTCAGTGTACAGGTAATACAGTGATCACCAGTGACATTATGCACAGGAGCTCTGTATATAGTGTCAGTGTGTGTGTGTATAGGCAATACACATACTCACCAGTGATGTCTCTAGGTGAAG
Organism: Phyllobates terribilis; assembly: GCF_046119375.1. Lineage (NCBI taxonomy): Eukaryota > Metazoa > Chordata > Amphibia > Anura > Dendrobatidae > Phyllobates > Phyllobates terribilis. The sequence continues at coordinate 64,976 of NW_027365440.1, forward strand.
TTCTTTAACTGCAGACCGATATATCATATCTTCTATACAGGACTTATCTCTGCAGAAAATAACCTAGTTAGCTATAACTGATCACTTCCAGAGCACAATCCACACTTTTCCCAAGATTTCTACACTGCATGAAATGACAAAAAAAGAAACATAGCACTGCACTACACAGTAACAGTGCTCCAGTGTCATTCTGTGCCTGCTCATCTGTCAGCAGACATATTTGTCTGATGGCAAAGATCTAAGAGAGATGAAGACAGAAGACCTATGGATTCCGTTGGGAGTGAGGATTTTTCTTTATTAAAGATGGAGTCCCTAAATGTGTTTTATTTTTAATAATAAAAAAAAAAAATTCTGTCTTTTTTTTTTCTGTTTACTAGAAATTGATGGTGGCTATGTCTAATTTGGCGTGAAACCATGAATTTCGGGCTTAGTACCAGCTGATAAGGCAAAGATGGCCTGGTACTAACCCTATTATTACCCAGGTTGCCACTCACCACCAGGGCCGCTGGAAGAGCCGGGTAAAGCACCTGGAAATGGTGCCATGATCAATGCGCCATTTTCAGGGGTGGCTGTGGGCTGCGATTTTCAGCGTGGAGGGCCAAGAACGCATGGGCCTTACCATGCTGCGAATCCCAGCCCCCAGCCAGTCACAGACGCCCATTCTCTGTGTCAGCGTCTGTGATTGGCTGTTGGGACTGTCACACATATAGAAGTGTGAAAATAAATAAATAATAAAACAAAAATGACATAGCACTCTGCAGAAATTTTGATTCTCAGCGCAGATAGAGGTGGCAGCCCGTAGCTGTCTGCTTTATCTGCCTGGTTTTACCTTGACTGGCGATCAAAAGTCAGGAAAGCCCAATGTTTTTTTTAAATTATTTAAAAAAATAATTTAAAAAAAAAATGCGTGGGCTCCCGCCATATTTTGATCGGGGGGGGCTGGGGGCTGGGATTCTCAGCATGGTAAGGCCCAAGCATTCTGGGCCCCCCACGCTGAAAATGGCAGCCTGCAGCCACCCCTGGAATTGGCGCATTCATCGTAGCGCCATTTCCAGGCACTTTATCCGGCTCTTCCAATGGCCCTGGTGGGGGGTGGCACGCTGGGTAATAATGGGGTTAATACCAGCTTTGTATTATCAGCTGGAACTAAGCCTGAAATTCATGGAGTCACGCCAAACTACACATGGCCGCCATGAATCTCTAGTAAACAGAAAAAATACAACACAGAATTTTTTTTTTAATAAAAATAAAACACAAAACACATGTAGGGACTCCATCTTTAATTAAAAACAAAACCCTTGCTCTGACGTAATCCACGGATCTTCTGTCTCCAGCTCTGCTACATCTTTGCCATCAGACAAATATGCCTGCTGACAGATGAGCAGGCACAGAATGACACTAGAACCCAGTTGTCAGAGAAGTGCTCAGCTGGCCTCCAGCCGCCGACCATGTTTTCCTGCGCGTTGCAAATAATGCATACTTTCAAACACATGCCTATTTTTGCTATGCAAGTCTACGGTACATTGCGTCTGCACTGATTTACAACGGATGCGTTGTAACGCACAGCATAAACGCAATGATAACCCAGCCTAACAGCAGCGAGAAGGGGAGACGGAGCCCTGGAGACCGCCTAGTCAGTCTACTGGTGGTACTATCATGCCCATTGCCCAGTATGTACTGCCAGCCTCTGTGGTATTAGCATTCAAGCTCACATGGCATGTCCTGCCAGCCAGCCACTGGTGTTAGTACTAGCATGATAGTACCACACACCAGTGGCTGGGCAATGGGCATGCATGATGGTACCAACAGTGGCTGGCAGGACATGCTGGGCATGATTCATGCCTAGTATGTCCTGCCAGCCTCCTTGGTACTATCATGCCCACCCACTATGTCCTGCCAGCCCCTGGTGATAGTACATGCTGCTGGGCATAGTACCAGTAACCAGAGGCTGGCAGCAGGACAAGCTGGGCAATGGGCATGATGATAATCATGCCCATTGCCCAGTAGTATTTACTGCCAGCCTCGGCCAGGGGTCCTCCCAGTCACCCCTCCCCCCTATCCCTTCCCCCCACCCCTCCCCGTTTCATACTGACGCGTCGAGATGAGCGGCAGCCGCTGCCTGGAGCGACGCAGGGTCCGTACTCCACAGCGCGCACAGGAAGCAGTCCCAGGGCAATGACGTCATCACCCTGAGACTGACCTCCTGCGCACGCGCCGGCAGTGTCGTGCTGCGCAGAGGAGGCAGAGGGCCCATCACTAATCATATCGGCAGTGCTGCGAACCGGGGGGGGCCCTCTGTTCACTGTACAGGGCCCAGGGGGGTAGGGGGCGGGGCCATCGGGACCCGGGGGTTTTCCCGATCCTCCGGTGGGCCAGTCCGCCCCTGCAGAGGGGCATATGTATACATGCAGGTCGGGCACATCCCAGTGGTGCAGACACATCCACACTGCACCCTGTATACTTGTGCACTGCCGTCTGCTGCAGTGGTAGGAGCCGCCTGAATGCATCTTCTTCCTGCCGGAGAGGAGCTTGTGGGCCTGTGCGGTGAGGAGGTGGACGCTGCGCACCTCCTGAGAAGTATATGGCACTCCATGTATCTGTGCACATAGTATACCACTCTAGTGTATAGCAGAAAGGAGACAGCGACCAGAAGAGTCCAGGCATGTGGGTGATGCACATAATTATTATATTGATAACCAGGTGGAAGAGGAGGAAATGCAGAAAAAGGGGGGAATTAAAAACTATACGCAAAGGGGACGGCGAGACAGGAATTACAATTAACACCAGTGGGAATGGATCATGATTAGAACAGCAAAGGGATAATACAGAGAATCAAGCCACAAATTAATCCAGTATATAAAAATATATATACATATCATTAGTTACATATATCTGTACATATGATTGTTTAGTTATCATAAACTTTACATAAAGTGCAAGTGCCTCCAAAGAATAAATCTACATAAATTATATATCTCATATGTGAACAAATACAGGTGTTTCTCACTAAATTAGAATATAATCAAACAGTTATTGTTTATTTCTGTTAATGCTGATGATTATGGCTATACGAGTTTCACTTTTTTGTATTGAAGAACTGAAATAAAGTAACTTTTTGATGATATTCTATTTTAGTGAGATGCACCTGTGTATGTATATATACAAGGGCTGGTCCCTTATTATTTGGCTGTCGGTGTGAATCCTGTAGAGCAGTGGTCGGCAAACTTTTTTGCACCAGGGACCCGCTTTAAGCAAGACCAGTTTTCAATGGCCCGGTGGGGGTGGGGGCGGGGCTTTGGTCATATGTGGGTGGGGTTATGGAGGGGTGGAGCTTAGTGCATACTTATCATATAATTATGACATTTATAATGAGAATGTGATTCAACTTACCATAGGTTCAGAATGAGTGGGAGCACCAGGCTTGTTTCCCTGGATCAGTGGGAGCACTGGGCTTGTTTTCCTGCAACAAGACGATCCCATCTAGGTCCCATCTGATGATGATGACCACTACTACTGCTACTGGACACAGCCACTGCTGCTATGAATTTTCACTGTTATTTGCTTTTTTCACTTTAACCAGAAAATCTGCTGCTGGGCCGCACGACACCAGAACACAGCTACAGGAGTCATAAGGGTGGGACACCTGACGTCATATCTAGCTGCCCATTAGCATCCAGAGCCCCTCCCCCTCCAACTCGCAGCTAGCAGGAGGGAAAGGAGCGCTGGACACACATGACCTGCTTGTCCCTGCTCCTGCCTGAGCACATTCTGCGAGTAGGGCCGCATGGCTAATTATCTATTCACTGCCAGTCCCTCCTCCTCTTTTCTTATAGGCTGCTGATCACATGCTGGCTTTCTCTCTGCTGATCCTCTACAACTGTCAGCGGCGCTGCGGACCGGCTGAAAAACCCCAACGGCCCGGTCCTGGTCCGCGGACCGGCGGTTGGGGACCTCTGCTGTAGAGAGTAGTGCACTGACTTGGGCATATGTGCTGTTGACAGATATGTATTTGTATCCACTTTAAGCGTTTTTAAAAAAGGTGACCACATGTGCATTGTACTCATGCTATAGCAGATGCAGATCCCACTCCTGATTGGCGTCCACCCGATGTATGTTTCGGCTTCTTGTCTTCGTCATGGGGTGGCATCATTCGGAAAGAGCTAAGAGTTAAACGGCCAACTATAGCCAATCAGGATGGAGGTATGTCTCCACCAACCAATGGGTGCTGAGGAGGCGTGGCTCGATACACAACGCGCACCAACGCTACGAGGAAACTATGTGACCTGTGATGCTGCGAGCACGTGATGGAGACACTTGATCGGGGGTCACGGGGCACATATAGATACAGTCGGGGAGGATGATGTGGAGACGTTCATGTGTATTGCCTCTTCAGCAGACATCTAATCTACTGATTGAGTGTGGATATATCGGATAAAGTGGAAAATCTTCTTAATTTATAATGATGGATAACGAGTATAGGTTATATATTACAGCAATACACAGGAATAGGGGGTAGTGAGTGTTACATGTATATAAGCATAGGCGGATTATAATGAGGACGATCTGGGCTACCGCCCGGGGCCCCGAACCTCCAGGGGGCCCGGGGCTCCGGGGTGTCTATGGCCAGATTGTCCTCATTATATGTGCAGCGCCATGGCACATACCGGCAGACAGTGGGGGGGGGGGGGGGCAAGGATCGCTCCCCCAGCAGCGGCACACAGCCGCTGCTTCTTCTTCGGCCGGGCCAGCACTGCAGCAGTTAACTTCCCTGTGCTGGCCCGGCCGCGTCACTGCTAGGAGACACGGCCCTGTGCGCGGCCGTGTCTCCTAGCTGTGACGTCACGCAGTGCGCACCCGGCCTGCAGTGCTGCACCGGAAAAGAGCTGGAGCCGAGTCGGGGGATGGTGAGTGTGTGTGTGTGTATGTATATGTATGTATGTGTGTGTGTGTGCAGGCAGATGTCATTGTGTGATGTCTGTTTATATGTATTTTTGTGTTTCAAATGTGTTTATGCGTGTATGTATATGTTTGTGTGTGCGTGACTGCGTGCGGCCTCCTGCTGAGTATAGATGGCGCCGTGCGGCCTCCTGCTGTCTCTGGGGGGGCGCCGTGCGGCCTCCCGCTGTGTATAGATGGCGCCGTGCGGCCCCCTGCTGTCTCTGGGGGGGGCGCCGTGCGGCCTCCCGCTGTGTATAGATGGCGCCGTGCGGCCTACTGCTGTCTCTGGGGGGGGGCGCCGTGCAGCCTCCCGCTGTGTATATATGGCGCCGTGCAGCCTCCCGCTGTGTATAGATGGCGCCGTGCGGCCTCCCGCTGTGTATAGATGGCATTGTGCGGCCCCCTGTGTATAGATGGCATCGTGCGGCCTTCCGCTGTTTATAGGTGGCGCCGTGGGGCCTCCCGCTGTGTATAGGTGGCGCCGTGCGGCCTCCCGCTGTGTATAGGTGGCGCCGCCCGCTGTGCATAGGTGGCGCCGTGCGGCCTCCCGCTGTGTATAGGTGGCGCCTCCCGCTGTGTATAGGTGGCGCCGTGCGGCCTCCCGCTGTGTATAGGTGGCGCCGTGCTGCCTCCCGCTGTGTATAGGTGGCACCGTGCGGCCTCCCGCTGTGTATAGGTGGCGCCGTGCGGCCTCCCGCTGTGTATAGGTGGCGCCGTGCGGCCTCCCGCTGTGTATAGGTGACGCCGTGCGGCCTCCTGCTGAGTATAGATGGCGCCGTGCGGCCTCCTGCTGTCTTTGGGGTCGGGGGCGCCGTGCGGCCTCCTGCTGAGTATAGATGGCGCCGTGCGGCCTCCTGCTGTCTCTGTGGGGGGGGCGCTGTGCGGCCTCCCGCTGTGTATAGATTGCGCCGTGCGGCCTCCTGCTCTCTCTGGGGGGGCCCTGTGGGCCTCCCGCTGTGTATAGGTGGCGCCGTGTGGCCTCCCGCTGTGTATAGATGGCGCCGTGCGGCCTCCCGCTGTGTATAGATGGCTACGTGCGGCCTCCCGCTGTGTATAGATGGCTACGTGCGGCCTCCCGCTGTGTATAGATGGCTACGTGCGGCCTCCCGCTGTGTATAGATGGCTACGTGCGGCCTCCCGCTGTGTATAGATGGCTACGTGCGGCCTCCTGCTGTGTATAGATGGCTACGTGCGGCCTCCCGCTGTGTATAGATGGCTACGTGCGGCCTCCCGCTGTGTATAGATGGCTACATGCGGCCTCCCGCTGTGTATAGATGGCTACGTGCGGCCTCCCGCTGTGTATAGATGGCTACGTGCGGCCTCCTGCTGTGTATAGATGGCTACGTGCAGCCTCCTGCTGTGTATAGATGGCTACGTGCAGCCTCCTGCTGTGTATAGATGGCTACGTGCGGCCTCCCGCTGTGTATAGATGGCTACGTGCGGCCTCCTGCTGTGTATAGATGGCTACGTGCGGCCTCCAGCTGTGTATAGATGGTTACGTGTGCTCAATATTGAGTCATACAATTAATGTAAGGCTATGTGCCCACGATGCAGAAATGCTCCGGATTTTTTTTGAGCGTTTCCGCGTCTCCCTGGCAGAAAAAACGCATGTGGATTGTACATGCGGATTGTACATGCGGATTGTACATGTGGATTGTACATGCGGATTGTACATGCTTTTTTCCTGCCTGGGACTTGCTGATGTGAAGCGTTCTTCACTTGCATTTCCGCATGCGGGTTGACAAGCGATTTTAGCATCACTTGGAAAGTGCTTGACAACTTGGTCACACTATATAAATACATGCAACCGGCATGGATTTATATAGTGTGACCATTAAAGAATGGTAAAAAATAAATATATAATTACCTTCTGATGGCCTGCCGACGTCAGCGGTCGCGTGACCCGTCACATGACTAAATGACGTCACGGCAGGTCCTTTTCAGACCATCGCGAGCTGCTGGCAAGCCTGGACGCATCGGATAAAGACACCGGGGGCCATCAGAAGGTAAGTATAATATTTATTTTTTATTTTATTCTTTTTTTACAGGTTCTATGGTACCCGGGTCCGGAGGAGAGTCTCCTCTTCTCCAAACCAGGGTACCATCCGCACATTGAAGCGCATGGATTCTGCATGTACAGATGCAGTGATGCGGATTCCATGTGTTCTAATGCAAGTCAATGGCGGCTTCCGCAAAATAATTGGTAGTGCAGCGGATTTTTCCGCAATGATAATCCGCAGCAGAAATTTACACAGCATGTGCAAAGCACATGCAGATTATCATTGGGGAACATGGCAGACCTTCTATCAAGCGTTTTTAAGCGTTTCTGCAGCGGAATTGCCACCGCGGAAACGCTTAAAAAACGCATAGTGGGCACACAGCCTAAAAAAAATTATTATAATTAATATTGTGTTCTCCCCGCCTCAGTCCTCACTGCACAACGCTGAACACGAGCTCCTCATCACCAGTCCTCCTGTCCCGGCACAGTGTGCGCACTGCTGCAGCTGCAGGTGGAATAGTGTCCACTGGACTGAGAAGGCCCCGCCCCTTCCGGTGACATCATGGTTCCATGAAATCACTCCTCCCCCTCAAGAAATCAACTCCAATCTAGACGCTCCGCTGCTGCTGAGGCGTGGTGACGCTGTAGCTGGGTGATTGCAGTCAGAGTAGTGGTGTTTGGTGTCTGCACTACAGGTAAGAAGATGGGAATGTGCCAAGGTGATTACTACATTCAGGACAATAAGTAGCTAGCTGTAGGTGTGCAGAATCCCACTCCCAATATTGTCAGGGTCTCGCACCCCCTCATGTCGTGGGCTGTCAGGCTCCCGCATCCCCTCGTGCTGTGGGCTGTCAGGCTCCCGCACCCCCTCGTGTCGTGAGCTGCCAGGCTCCCGCACCCCCTCGTTTCGTGGGCTGTCAGGGTCTCGCACCCCCTCGTTTCGTGGGCTGTCAGGGTCTCGCACCCCCTCGTTTCGTGGGCTGTCAGGGTCTCGCACCCCCTCGTGTCGTGGGCTGTCAGGCTCCCGCACCCCTTCATGTCGTGGGCTGTCAGGCTCCCGCACCCCCTCGTGTCGTGGGCTGCCAGGCTCCCGCACCCCCTCGTGTAGTGGGCTGCCAGGCTCCAGCACCCACTCGTGTCGTGGGCTGCCAGGCTCCCGCACCCCCTCGTGTAGTGGGCTGCCAGGCTCCCGCACCCCCTCGTGTCGTGGGCTGTCAGGCTCCCGCACCCCTTCATGTCGTGGGCTGTCAGGCTCCCGCACCCCCTTGTGTCATGGGCTGTCGGGGCTCCCGCACCCCTCGTGTCGTGGGCTGTCGGGCTCCCGCACCCCCTCGTGTCGTGGGCTGTCGGGCTCCCGCATCCCCTCGTGTCATGGGCTGTCAGGCTCCCGCACCCCCTCGTGTCGTGGGCTGCCAGGCTCCCGCATCCCCTCGTGTCGAGGGCTGTCAGGCTCCCGCACCCCCTCGTGTCGTGGGCTGCCAGGCTCCCGCACCCCCTCGTGTCGTGGGCTGCCAGGCTCCCGCACCCCCTCGTGTCGTGGGCTGCCAGGCTCCCGCACCCCCTCGCGTCGAGGGCTGTCAGGCTCCCGCCCCCCGTCGTGCCGTGGGCTGTCAGGCTCCCGCACCCCCTCGTGTCGTGGGCTGTCAGGCTCCCGCACCCCCTCGTGTCGTGGGCTGTCAGGCTCCCGCACCCCCTCTTGTCGTGGGCTGCCAGGCTCCCGCACCCCCTCTTGTCGTGGGCTGCCAGGCTCCCGCACCCCCTCGTGTCAAGGGCTGTCAGGCTCCCGCACCCCCTCGTGTCGTCGGCTGTCAGGCTCCCGCACTCTCCCCCTGTCGTTGTCTGTGGAGAAGATTAATACATATTTTCATTTTTCAGGTTTTCTCTTATAAAACAAGATCCCTGAGCTTCTGTCTTTGACCGAAAAAGTGGCGTCTGACAAGTCGCTGCTGTCTGCAGAAATTAACACAAACATGGAGGAAGCGCTGTATGAACAGATGCTGATGAAGGTACGAAAGATGAATTGGAGAGGCCAGCAATCACCGGGTGAATGTCTCCTCCGTCAGCCGCCGGGGGCGCGGCAGTCTCCAACATTTACCTAATGTGTATTGTTGGCTTTAGACCCCTCACAGTTGTACTATTTTGGTGCAGGAAAAATCAGTTTGCAGAACCATCCTGTTCATGTTACTCACTGATTCACACTTGTTGCCTCATTTCAGGCCAAACAGGAGATACAGAGCAGAATACCGAGCTTACCAGAAAGCAGAGAGATCAGACCCCAGCCGGGTGAGATGGGCATCCTCTGATTATTATCCAGATTACTTTGTGCATATTATGTGACAGATACCACAGTGGGGCAGTGGGGTCTTATTGACTGCAACGGTCACATGATGCAACCAACGTGGGGGGTCACATAATTTCTTATGCAGTTGATTACATGTAAATGCTGCTTGGCTTTTGCCGATTTTATTGTGTTTTTGTTCACTTTTTGTTTTTATTTCTGTGTTAGGTTTCTGCATTAAAACTCGCACATCCAAAAATACCAAAATCTTTATTAACATCTGCAAGTCGAACCAGATCCCAGCGGCCCCGGACCTGACGGAGGAGGAGTTAGTCAGCATCCTGGAATCTGATGATCCCTCCGGCTATCGAGTCCCCATGAGCCTTGGAGAGCCCCACGTTGAAGTTGATAATAGTACGTTTTTTTTTAATACAGCGCTTCTCTTTTTAAAGGGATAGTCCAGAGATATCCTTAAAGGGGTTAAAATAGCAAGTATTACAACTTACTAATCCTCAATGGTCAAAGGTGCCATCTCCACAGGTTCTGGTAGGTCCACTTCCAGTCTGCGGAATAAAGTTTGACATCTTGTTGTTGACTTTTGAACTTTTTTGGTTTAGATTTGGGACTTAGAGGGATTGTCCACTACTTGGATTCCCCTTTAAGAACTTATACCACTTATTCATAGCAGCCCTACTAAGGTCAATGGATTGAGTCGGCACCGCAAAGTATCTAAGTCCTGGTGCACTTTGTCCTACAGGTGGAGGCAGCTGCACGGCGTACGACATAGTGATTAATGGCACCGTCTTTGAGAAAATTACGGTAACTGCAATTGCTTATTCCGACATACGAGCTGTCTGCTCTCCTTTGTGTCAGCTCCTTACTTTGTATTTTTTTTATTAGAATAATGAGCTTTTCAGGGAATTTTTTATCACCGTGGCCATGGAGGGACTAGAGAACAAGTACGAAATGGAGTTGTCAAGAGGTAACGACCGCATCACTGATATTTTCCTTGTTTTTTCCATCGACCACACAAGGACTTGTTCTTTCGTGGAGCAAGTTTACCATATAATATATTGAACATTTTTATGTACCAACCTGTTGTATGGCACCGTATCAAATGCCTTTGAAAAGTCCAGGTAGACAACATCCACTAAGTTTCCCTGGTCCAACCTGAACTTACCTCCCCATAGAATCTTTTCAGATTAGTTTGCAGGACAGATCCCTCATAATCATATGTTTAGGTTATTCTTATTGAGGTGCTCCAGGTTAGTATCTCTTAGAAAACCCTCAAAGTTGTTGCCCACAGTACAAGTTAAACTTACCAACCTATAAATTCCAGGCTCAGATGTTATCCCCTTCTTGAATATTGGTACCACATTTGCTATGTGGGTGTAACCCTGGTGGATATGGACCCACTGCCCCACGGGAGGGTTGTGACTAGGTGTCTACTGGGTCTCCACTAGAACCTCTGGTGGTGAGGATAGACTGGGCCGCCGGTAGACACCAGGTACCACTTCAGTGCAGTTCCCGGGACTGCAGCAGCATTCCGGAGGTACCAGGGTACCAGACTCAGGAGAGCGAAGACAAGGACTAGGTCAGACAGTCTGAGATCAGGGCAGGAAGCACAGGTTCAGGATAGAGAAAAATGGCAAGGGGGACAGGGGTTTTTGATACCAGAAAACTCCTTTAACGCTTGCAACCTCTGTTGCTTGACTGCTACTCAAACAGTCAAATCAGTCAGTAAGAATTTAGGGAACTTCCATGGCGATATTTTGCATCAGTATTTGTTAGCAGACGCCAGGAGTGAATCCAAAACAGAAGAGGTGAAAGTGTTTCAGTTACTATTTTTCACTGTGTTTGTTCCCCTCTGGTTTTCAGCTTACAAATACTGAAACACTGCTGCTTGTAGTACTGTAATAGAAGTCCTTATTCTGAAGATGAGTTCTGTAATTCTTGTCTTCTCTGCTCCATCAAACTCCCCAGAGCAGGGGCAACCCCTGGAGCAAAATTTCTGGCGGCAGATGTCCAGACGTATGACCCAGTGATGTGTGATGGACCCCGACTCCCAAACAAAATGAATCAGACACATACAAAATAAATACACAAATCATTGCAATTAGGTGTCAAACGTTCTCAACTTTATTTAAATTTACATGACACCGAAAATGGCACAACCCTCGACTCACGAAGAGTCACCCTCCAGCGCTCAGGAGAGGAAAACCCCCTGTGGAGGAAACCTCTAGGGAACCATGGCTGGAGGGCTGCCCTTCCCTTGGGCTTAGAGAGTTAGTGCCGATATATGACGGAGTTTTAGAATTTCTACATATTTACAGAGAACGACATAACAAATATAGACTATTAATGTGATAAACTGGATGTGGGAGAGATCTGGCTGCGATATCTGTCACCACATTTATTGCTGGAACGAATTTAGTTGATCTGATTTCCCAGGTGGATCTACCACTTCTCCCTTACAGATCCAGCTCCGTCTCTCAAGATGTTGGGTACTTGGTTACAGGGGTTGCTCATTATGGATAACCCCTAATAGGATGCGTATCCCCCCCCCCTCCCAATTTATCACCCATTAAAGTCAACGATCCATCCATGAACTCCCAAAGAAGAGCAGCTCTTTGTACATAGTAACAGAAGGGGATCCTGTTTTGGGGACCCCCCCTCTGTTACCTTCCCTTCCCCCCGGGGTGTCTAAGAAGACAACCCCTTTCCCTGCTAGAACCTCCAAATTACACCAACATTGGCACATTACGTGGGGTGGTCAAGCTCAAGGTCCTCAGGCGCATCATCAGTAATGGCGCTGATCATGGCAGCGCGGCATTCTTTTATGGAATCTTCTTTATGACACTTGTTTATGCCCTCACAATAGTTGTCATGGTTACTACAAGGGCTATTACTGATGCTGGGTCCAAGTATTAACCCTTTCATCATTGGTAATTCACTTTCATTATGGAGGCAAATAACTGCACTTGTTACCAAGCAGGAGTCTTATCATTACGGCTTCCCTTAGGCACCATAAGAAATAAAGATTATAGAACATACGTACAAGTGTTTCAGGAGTGTTTTGCACTTTTTAGATCCATAGATTGGGCTTATAACTAGCACTTTACAAAGCGGAAAATTAAGAGGAAATTACTTGTAAAATAGTATTATAGGGAATTGCATTTCAAGCATTTTCCTAATGTGCATTCTGCATACTTGCATAGTTACATAGGTTGAAAAAGTTTTAACTTTAATGTCCTTGGTCTATCTCCAAAGTTATACATTTTCTATTACTAGATTATTTATAACCCACAATGTCATGTTTTGTTAAAAAAGTATCCAGCCCTTCTATAAATGCTGTTATACTATCTGCCATTACTATATCTTGTGGTTGGCATTCCACAGTCTGACTGCTCTAACTGTAAAGAATCCTTTCCTATTAAGTTGCCAGAATCGCTTCTCCTCCGCTTGTTACGAATGTTCCTGGTGCTTTGTAAGGTCCTGGAAAGTGATAAGTCATGTGCCAGTACTATGCATTGACCACATATGTATTTATACATATAAATGTATATTTATGAAGGATGTGATAATTACCCTTCATAGAGGTGTTACGATCATTCATAAATTGCTTTCATAGGTTTGATCTCCAGGATTAGGAGAGATTTTTGGTGTAAACGTAATAAACAATGAGTAAAACATCAAAGCAAACGAAAAAGGGTTTGTGACCCAAACTGGTAGGTGAGACCGGCTAGCCCCATATTATACGAGGTCACAACCAGGTTTCGCCTGAGGAGGGCAGCACTAATGAGTCCTCAGGAGCGCATAACCCTGAAATATGCAGCGATTCTACACTGCCCATTATAAAAGGGTTTCATATGCTACTTACTACCATGTTTTAGTTAAGATACAAGGCATACTTGTAAGGAGAGATGAAAAAGGTGATGGGGGACAACATATAAATATACTGAGGAACTCTATACACTAGTGGCCAAAATTGAGGCAACACCCCCAAGATTTATGAATTTTTAGCATTTTGCCAATACAAATACTAATTTCATGAATGTTTTTGATTTCACAGTAAAGTTTTTAAGTAGAAATAAAATCTCATATAGAAACACAATATTAGCAGGAAATTTGTTCATTTGTCAACAAATTGGAGACTATTGTCACTCAGATGACTGTCGGAGAAAAGCCATTGATTTGTCCTATTTTCATATCTAACACTAAATGTTAATACTCAGTTGGACAGCCCTCGGCCTTGATGACTGCCTGGCATCTACTTGGCATGCTATCTACCAGTTTGTGTAAATCAGATGGTGTGATGATATGAAGCCATGATTTGATGATGGCTGCAGTGAGTTCCTGCTTGTGTGAAGCCCGCTGTTTTGACACCTCTCTTTTGAGGCGAGCCCAGAGATTCTCAATAGGATTGAGATCTGGGCTGTTTCCTGGCCAATTCAATAGCTGGACATTTTTGTCCTTGAACCAAGAGAGACATTTTTTAGCTGTATGGCATGGGGCTCCATCTTAAAATAAACGGTGTCCCTTCACCAAATACATCACGTGCCGAAGGAATGAGTTTAGGCTGAAGGACTTCCTTGATGTACTTTTCAGCATTAACTGTTCCTTCAATTACCTGCAGCCGACCACCTGCATCTCTGGACACGCAGCCCCCTACCATAACACTCAGAGGAGGCTTCATGGTGGGTACTGTACCCAATGGCAACCAGTCCTCTCCAGGTCGTCGTCGAACGTAGCGGACACCGTCGCTGCCAAAGATGGATATGCGTGTCTCATCGCTCCATATAACATTTCTCCATTGTTCAATGGTCCATTTACAATGTTCTTTGGCCCCTGCAGACGTTTCTGATGCTGTGAGGCATTCAGAAATGGCTTTTTACCTGGTATTCTGGCTCTTAACCCTGCATTTACCAGTCGTCGTCGAACCGTCCGGTCAGACACTGTCACTCCGGTGTTGACAAGCTCCTTGTTGATGTTAACAGCCGTTTATTTCCTGTTATTTAGGGCGATTCTAACAATTCTTCTATCAGTCTGAGGACTTGTAGCCTTCTTCCTTTCTCTACCTGGTTTATTCTTTATCGAACCAGTCTCTTGAAACCGCTTACACACTTTGAGAACGAAAACATGTAATTGCTTACCTTCTGATGACAAACTGGCTTTAAAATATAAAAAACGCATTTTAATCGCACAATATCTGTCTTAAATCACACCCAGGTCACTATAAACCAACATAGACTACATATCGCAGAAGAGGGCGTGTGTACAAGTAAGTAGGTCAGTGAAAACCTCCATTAAATATTGGTGATGGTGAAGAACTGAAGGTGTTGCCTCAATTTTGGCCACTAGTGTATAACACAAAATATAAACAAAAAAGAAAGGGAAGAACATTTCTGCACAAAAAACCTGTCGCTCGGCAGGAAAATCCCCTTGATATTGCGTTTTTTGAGATTTTTTTTGTCCCGTTCTTTAGAAACGCTGCAAAAATACTGAAAGAATAGACATGAAACTGCTTCAAATCTGCAAGGATTCACTTTTCCTGCTTTTCCTGGTACTATCAAACATAGCGTTTTTGGGAACTTGGAGCTCTATATTACAAATATGTCCGTCCCTCCAGTTGAAAGAAATTAACATTTTCCTGGAGGGAAGTTTATATTTTACATTATGTCAGTTTTTGTCTATCGATGATAAAGTGCAGTTTGCAGCAATTTTTATTGTGACATATACCCAAATCATTCACGAAAATATTTTACATTCAACGCGCGTCGGGCGGGCCTGCGTGCTCTCACATGCCAGAGCTGAGTTTCAGTTCCAGTCCGACCCTGTTAATCATCTATGGTTTCCCTTCAGAGTGGAAAATGCCGAAAAATCGGAAGTTCCTGGGATCCATTTTTGAACAGAATATCAGAACCAAATCAAAACCGATGATTCAGGAAATGAACATAATGGGGTAAGTCCCAACTCTAAGGTACAAGTCTATGGCATACAGTCTGTAAAAGACGACAGAGTAGGCTGCTGTTGAGCATCGGCGGCTTCTTCTCTGATGTTCCTCGCTCATCCATGCAGTACATGGTCGGCCATTCAATTGATTGGATGTCTTATAATACCACATTTCCTCTAGGTACACAAAGTATGAAGAGCGCCACTCCTCCTGGTGATAGGTTATACCCAACAGAAGCGGCAGCGCCACTCCTCATGGTGATGGGTTACACCCAACAGATGGGGGAGCGCCACTCCTCATGGTGATGGGTTACACCCAACAGATGGGGGAGCACCACTCCTCGTGGTGATGGGTTAAACCCAACAGATGGGGGAAGTTGCAGAATGGCTTGTTATGGTGCAAGAACAATGTGGACATTGTTTTTTTTTTTGTTTTAACTATTATGCCTTTATGGTCTTTATTTTTTTCCTACAGACCCTCCCAGCTAACTCCAAGCAAGTCCCTCATCTCAGAAGTTGAAAGGTTTGGGTTACTTTGAGGTTTATTGCATGCATTTACTTTTTTTAGAATCCCATCTTACAAAAGATATAGGATATCCAACTTCTTGGACTCCAAGAATAAGGGGGCTGCAGCCTGGAAGTAACCCCGCTGCCCTTTTTAAAGAATATGCTGGTGTGGGGCAGCTACCCAGATTTTCACTGTGCAGGAGAACTGCAGCTAATCCCATTCACTTTGCTGGATCTATGCTGTCGTTCCGTTGCACAGTGGAGGCCATGATGCCAATGTGCAGGGAATGACCCTGAAAGGGGCTGTTCCTCATTACCAGCATCAGTGCCCCTTTATTATATTAGAGATTGACCCCAACAGATCATAAATTGATGGTGTACCCTTGCAATATACTGCTGCCTTCCTTTTTTTTATCAGTTCACCCGTGAAACCAGATTACATGATTGTGGCGGAACCTCCTGTAGGACACCCAAGTTTTCTGGTGGCTGAAATCTCTTTACCTAAAATGGTGAGACCCTTAGATGTGGTTTAGGATTGTGACCTTTTTGCATTTCATGTGATTTCCAAAAGTCTTCCCTTATTAAAAGTCTGTGCCAACCTCGTGCTACCGGTCCTCCTCTGCCAACTTTTATCATCACAGCTTTGATGTGTCCACAGTAGCCAATTGCTGGCAGCTGTGATACATTTACTGGATGATGATGATATAATTTTTTTTTTCATACCATGGTGGGTTGTTTGCAAGCTGTTGGAATGGGAAAGAAGATCTCTGTAAACGACTCTGTCAGCGGAGAATGACTGTTCAAACCAAGCACAGACGCCCAGTGCTTCACTGCGGGACCAGTCATTTATATAAGCCTTCCGCCCTGCTTGTTTCCCCTCCATCTCCACCATCACCTCTTCTTTGACAGTTCTGGCTTCATAGATCCAGAGAGGAGATAGAGGGAAAACAAGCTGGTGGGAAGATGTATATATTATTATTATTATTTAATTATATAGTGCCATTGATTCCATGGTGCTGGTGCATATAAATGATGTTATAATGATGATAGAAATGATGAAAGAGGCTTGTTGCAATAGTGTAGAACACGCCGCTCTTTATTTTTTCTATATTAATGCGACATTTGGAGGAATCGCACAGAAAATGCTTTAAATGTATTTATTTTTTAATTTGATTTTTCTCATGTCCATGATTCACATTGCGTTAAATGAGGCATAATGAAGATTAAGAATGTTTCAGCTAATGTAGCCTTCATCAGACAGGATAATGTAGCTTAAGGGGACCCACTTGGTTAAATATAGGGGTCAGTTCTGGTCTTCCCAAAAAGCAGATTAAGTAGTCACCACACGGGAATCTGGTGATTACGGGGTTTGCTTTTGGGGACCCCAGATTTCTTCATATAACCGAGTGGGCCTTCTGCCTAATGAAGGCTACATTATGTGAAATTCTGGTACCATTCATTATGCCTCACTTAAAGGGGTTGTCTGGCACTTTAATATTGATGACTTATCCTAAGGATATTCCATTAGTATTAAAGTGGTGGACAACCCCTTTTAATGCAGTGTGAATCCTAAAAAATATTTTTCAGCATTTTCTGTGAGCAGTTCCTCCACGTGTCAGATTTAATGTAGGAGACGTGTGGAGCTACACAGTAACTTCTAGTTGGCCACGTATCAAGATAAAAGTTTAGATTTTTGTGCACTTGTTGGTTACAACTTTCTTTTCCGTACAGAAGCATTCAGCGACATAAGCGTTGTTACCACGCTGGTCTTCTCTTTACAGTCTTCTGCTAGATCTCTTGTGTTGGACTTGGGTGAAGACAGAATAGTCAGACGTCCCGATTTGTATCATCTAGACGTCTTCATTCCTTACAATATCATCCAAGAACAAAGTGGAGCTCAGTTCAACAAGGACAGTAAGGTGAGACAATTAAGCAAAGCTGGACATGTCTTATAGCCCATTCTGAAATCTCCTTCTTAAAGAGGTTCTCTGAGAAAATGTATAAAATAAAATTTTAAAAAATGTATACATTTATTTAGCAAAAATAAATTTTTTTAATTAGTGGATAATTCTATGTGAATACTTTTATGCCCAAAAATGGCAAAAGTATTCTCGGAGTGATACCTTTATTGGCTAACCAGAAAAAAAAATATATGCAAGCTTTCAGAGCACAGAGGCTCTCTTCAGGCAATATTACAAATGAATTCTTAACATTTGTAATCCTGCCTGAAGAAGGAGCCTGTGTGCTCTGTAAGTTTGCATATATATATTTTTTTTCTGGTTAGCCAATAAAGGTATCACTCCGAGAATACTTTTGCCATTTTTGGGCATAAAATTATTTCCATCAAATTTTCTGGCTAACACGGTACCACAATATAAATTTGTACTGTACATCACAATTAGGGGATAATAATTGCATATGGACATAATGGCCAACGATGTCAGCAGCCATCCATCCTAGATGGGTGAAGGTAAACTGATTGAGACGGACATCTCTGACCTACCTGTCGGAATCAAGAACGTGGATCTGTCATTGATTGACTGACTGATCACGTCCATGAGTCAACATGTTGTAAACCTGTCATGATGAGTGAGCAGATAGGATGCTGCCCCTCACCCTGACAGGAACTTATCTATCACAACATATAGTTGCCCAGAGACATCTGAATGCATCGGCTTTCCTTTATGCCATTCATCAAACATGTCGTATATTTTGTGTATAGCGAGTCACAAGCCTCGCACTGCTCTGCGTCTTATCATTTGGTTCTATGAGCTGCAGTAAAACGTGACGCATATTCCAGGTGCTGACGATCACAATGCCGGTGCAGCCAGCATAGCGGTGGGCTCAGAAGATCAGCTTTGGAAAACGTTCCTCTTATATAAATCCAGTGGATCCTACTTACATTCGCTGCTGTTTACATTGTATGGTTACAATTCTATTTACACTTCAATATGACTCCAGAATAAATTTTTGTCTTTCTTATACTTGCCGTATATTTTTCCCAAGGAGGGGGTTTAGGTATTGTGCTTTTTTTTTTTATTTCTACTGTAATATTTCATAATATCTGTGAATAAGTCTTGAAAATAATTTGCATTGAAAAGGTTGAGATCCTCTGAATCTACAGGGATTTTTAGGAATTAAAAATCTACAGCAGTAAATCTGCAGCAGAATTTACATTTTGCACCATGTCTGGATTTAGTAGCAGCTGCCCCTTTAAATGGAATATGTCAGCAGGTTTTTGCTATCCCATTTGAGAGCAGCATAATCCGAGGCCCTGATTCCAATGATGTATCACTTACTGGGCTGCTTGGTGTTATTTTGATAAAATTGCAGGTTTTTTTTTCTCATGCAGATCTCTGAATGCTGAGCTCTGTATAATAACCCCACCCACACCTCTGATTGGCAGCTTTCTGTGTACACTGTATTTAAACTGCCAATCAGTGGTGGGGGGCGTGGTTGGACTACCTGGCAGCAGGTTTACTAGTCCTCTAGTGATAATCTTCTGCTAATAAAAGACCAGTAAGGGGTCTTTGTCTCTACATCATGCTGCTCTCAACAACAACCAATATATAGTACATCCGACAAGGGGTCAATGTGTTAAAAAAGACCTTTATTATAATAATTTGGGTACATGGCGGGAAAGAAAAGAGCACACACACATATATATAGTAATACCATATAATAGTGAGGAGGTATAATGTAAATATTTGAATTGCAGAGACACCAGGGCTAAATAGTAGTAGCTCCAATTGTGCTAATGCATACTGATAGTATATCCTAGGTCACATAGTAAAAGGATATAATCCCAAATAATAAAAGCCAATATAGGCATTCCCAAGATAATGACCTTTTGGTATATACATATCAAGGGATGTATTATATCCAAGTAGGTTAATTCCCAAGTAACAGTAATGTTGTATTGGATTCATTCATACCTGGTATATATTGTCTGCACGTCTTGCAATAGCTCTGGGCTCGGTGGTCCTACTCCTAGTGTGGCGCTCACCCCATCATGCTGCTCTCAGAATAGCCAAGAAAAACCTGCTGACAGATTCCCTTTACAAATAGCTGAAATGGCTCCTAGATACCAGAGAAGGAAAACGTTATTAAAACGGTTTTGTTTCCTAAATAGAAAAGCAAATTAAACACCACTGGATAATGTGGTGTGTGAAACCGTCCATTGGATTGCTGTTTCGGGTGGGCTCAGGAGCAGAGCCCCCATCCTACACAGCTGACATCTTGCTGTAACAGCAGCGGCCAGAGCGGAGCGTCAATCACTGCTGTTTAACCATTTATATGCCGTCAATCACTGATGGCAAGTTAAATAGCGCAATCGCCGGTACGCTATGCAATGTTACTAGAATTTTTTTTGTTACTTTTCCATTTCCTTGAATTACTTGTTGTGATTTGCGGATCCATTGACTGGCCAAGTGGAAGGGCTGCAGCCGATCATTCATGTCCGTAGCAGATACACATTTACGTGTGGAAATAGGCCCTTATAGAAATCAATCAATAGAACGTATACCTGGATATCCAGGTTTATCCTTTGCATACATTTAAAGAGGTATAAGTCATGGCATATTACTAGGATGTCATTCTTGGGGGTCTGACAGCCTGATTTAGAAAGAAGTGGATGCATTATTTTTTTCACATTCCCAATTTAACAATTTGAGTACAGTTGGATCTATTGTTTTTTTTATTTTTTGCACTGTGGGTGGGTGGTTGGGAGCACAGCTGTGCAGGAAAAAAAAAGCTTACAGGTTCTCAATTCCTTCATTCTTGGGATCGGTGGCGGAACCACAGGTCGGACCATCGCCAATCAAGATATTATATCCCTTCACACTCATCATTGCTCCCAATTAACAATTTGAGTACGTGCATTTTTTTAGGGTATTTTTGCGCAATGGGTGGGAGCACAGCTGTGCAGGAAAAAAAGCTGATAGGTTCCCCATTCCTTCATTCTCAGAATCAGTGGATGGAACATCGCCTATCACAATATTATATCCTTCACACTAATCGCTGCTCCCAATTATCAATTTGAGTACGGTTATACCTATTGTTTTTTTAGGGTTTTTTTTTGCACTGTGGGTGGTTGGGAGCACAGCTGTGCAGGAAAAAAAAAAGCTGATAGATTCCCCATTCCTTCATTCTCAGGATCAGTGGTGGAACCAGAGGTTGGATCATCTCCAATCAAAATATTATATTATTCACACTAATCATTGCTCCTAGTTAACAATTTGAGTACGGTTGAACCCATTGTGTTTTTTTAGGGTTTTTGGTTTTTTTGCACTATGGGTGCAAGTTATCGTAATATGTGTCACCGTAAAAAAAAAAACTAATAGTGTCTCCTGATTGTTCAGACACAAATATATCTGTTGAAAATAGTCTGGTATACACCAGTAAATTATAACTGTGGTTTTGCTGTTCCACGGTAAAAAATCTCTATTATCCTGCTTTTGGCATTTTTTGCCGCAAAGAAAAACAGTAGTAGTGTCTCCTGATTGTTCAGACACAAATATATCTGTTGAAAATAGTCTGGTGTAGGCCCGAGAAATACAAGTGTGGTTTTGCAGTTCCACGGGTCAAATCTCTGTATTATCCTGCTTTTTTGCATTTTTTACTGTAAAGAAAAACAGTACTGTCTCCTGATTGTTCAGACACAAATATATCTATTTAAAATTTTCTGGTATACCCCAGTAAACAATAACTGTGGTTTTGCCATTCCACGGTAAAAAATCTCTATTATTCACCTTTTGGTATTTTTTCCGTAAAGAAAAACAGTAATAGTTTCTCCCTGATTGTTCAGATTCTTTAAAAGAGTCGGGTGTAGGCCAGAGAAATAGAACTGTGGTTTTCCTCTTCCACGGTTCTAATCTACTTTATTACCCTTTTTCCATTGATGGTGCGAGTGTAAGCTATTTTACTTACTTTACAATGGGCAAGGCGCGTGGCAAGGGACATGGAAGTGGACGTTCTGGTGATGGTGCATGCAGAGGACGGGGCCGTGGCCAAGGTGAAAATGTGCCACAACCAACAGCCATATCTTCTCGCTCCCACTTCTTGACCGAATTACTAGGGAAGCACAGAACAACACCAGATCAGTGTGAACAGGTTATTAATTGGATAGCAGATAATACTTCCAGTTACCTGGGCACCACCACCTCCGGTCTGTCTTCCACACGGTCAACTCTTAGTAGCCATGAGTCTCGACCGCATACTCCTCCTCACCCTGATGCTCCTCCCTCCCACCATGCCGAGTGTCGTCAGACAGCAACTGATCCCACACTTGGACACTCTGAAGAGCTGTTCACTGGTCCATTTCCAGATTTGTGCCCCTCACCTGCTCCGCTTGAAGTGGTGGAAAAGGAGATCCCATGTAGAGATGCCCAAATATTTGAACAGCCACGGCCAGAGGAAGTCAACGCTGGCAATTTGTCACAAGAGGTTGACGATGACGAGACACAATTGCCAGGAAGTGAGGAGGAGGATCGTGGTGCGCAAGTGGAAGAGGAGGAGGTGGTGGATGATCTAGTAACTGACCCAATGTGGCAGGAGGACATGCAGAGCGAGGCCAGCAGCAGACAGGGTGAGGGAGGCAGAGTACCCCAACAGGCAGAAAAAAGCAGTGTGGTGGCCGCACACAGAAGGCCGGCAACAGTTCCCCGTAACACCAACACGAGGGACGTTGCCAGTACAACCTGTAGGTCTTCCAGAGTCTGGAATTTTTTTAAAGACTCTGCTGATATCCCCAAAAAGGCCATTTGTACCACCTGCCATGCCAGCATCAGCAGGGGTGACAAAACTACCAGCCTGACCACCACCAGCATGATCAGGCACATGGCAGCAAAGCACCCGACTTTGTGGGGCGAACCCCAGGGTCCATGACCAGTGTCAGCGGGTGTCACCTGTTGTGTGTGCATGGCAATCCCCTGTCCATACTGCATGCAAAGATGCCCCCTCCTCTCAGTCTTTAAGGCAGTCTCTCAAGAGTGTGCAAAGCAGTCATCAAAGCAAAAGGTGGCTACTTTGAAGAACCTAGAATATAAGACATATTTTCAGTTGTTTCACACTTTTTTGTTAAGTATATAATTCCACATGTGTTAATTCATAGTTTTGATGCCTTCAGTGTGAATGTACAATTTTCATAGTCATGAAAATACAGAAAAATCTTTAAATGAGAAGGTGTGTCCAAACTTTTGGTCTGTACTGTATGTACCATCTTGACAAACTTTGAGGAGTCCACCAAGATGGTGAGTGGCGATGACGCCATCATTAGCGTCAGCATTCCACTTGTCTTTCTTTTGCAATGCTCTCTGCAGAGAATAAAAGAGGAGGCATTGCAGCCAGAGTATGATGAAATGGATCAAGAAGCCGTAGCGGTCGATTACACACAGCCCAGCCTCATCTCATCCCAACGTGCATTGGGGGACAATGAGGGAGAGGAGGAGGAGGAAGAACAGGAGCTTGTATCATGCGCTGTAGACGGTAGTACCTGTACAACTGTCATACTGTCAGTTCAGCGTGGGTGGCCTGAGGACAGGGGGGGGGGGAGGAGGAGGAGGAGAGCATGGTCAGTCGTCATCTTGGTGAGGACACGGAAGTCTTGCCCGTTACCAGTCTGGCACGCATGGCTGACTTTATGTTACTCTGCCTTAACCGTGACCCTCGCGTTGTCAAAATGTTGGGTGACAGTCATTACTGGTTGGTGACACTTTTAGACCCCCGCTACAAGGAGAACTTTCACTCTCTTATTCCTGAGGTGGAGAGGTCTACGAAAATGGGGCAGTACCAGAAGGCCCTTGCTGCAGAACTGTTAAAAAAAAATTCCCATCTGAACACGCTAGCGGCAGAGGTCACAGTTCGTTGACCAACCAAGGCGTACAAGCGAGAGAGAGGCAACTCCAATCCAGCAGAGGCAGGGTAACACTGTCAACATTCTGGGACAGTTTTCTGAGACCTGCCCAGCTTACAGGCCCTGAGGCGCGGGGTACTCTCACAAGCAGTGGAAAGTTTCAAAAGATGGTGAGGGAGTACCTTGCCGACCGTACCAGCGTCCTCCGTGATTCCTCTGTGCCTTTTAATTATTGGGTATCCAAGCTGGACACTTGGAATGAAATCGCTCTGTACGCCTTGGAGGTCCTGGCCTGCCCTGCCGCTAGCGTGTTATTCGAGCGTGTTTTTAGTGCTGCTGGGGTAATTATAACTGATAAGCGCACTCGCCTGTCAACTGACAATGCTGACAAGCTGACCCTTATCAAAATGAACAGTAGCTGGATTGGGCCAGACTTCTCATCACCACCAAATGACAGCAGAGTAACATAAAGTCAAATCCACTGTGTTATTTCGGAAGGTGTATTCACATGCACCGCTTCACACCCACACATGGGTATACGCTTCCTCATTTCGGCTGTTTTATGTTCTTCTCCTTATCCTCAGCCTCCACCACCACTATACCACTAGGGTGACCGTGGTCCGTGTTGCCATTATTGAAAGTTCCTCCGTCCTTATTTTTGTCAGCTTTTGCTTGGAAGGCATAAGCAAAGACTGTGGGAGACCCACTCCCCAATAATGGGAATAATATTTTTAAAATGCTGTACTGTATGGCTCTTGTAAGGGGCATTAAAAGCGTCTTGTTAAGCTACTGCGACCTCCACCACTTTTCCGAGGAGCATTAAAACCGTCTTGTTAATCTACTGGGACTTCCACATCTCTTCCAAGGGGCATTCAAACCGTCTTGTTAAGCTACTGGGACCTCCACCACTTTTCTGAGGGGCATTAAAAGCGTCTTATTAAGCTACTGGTACGTCCACCACTTTTCCGAGGGGCATTAAAAACGTCTTGTTAAGCTAGTGGGACCTCCACGTCTCTTCCAAGGGGCATTCAAACTGTCTTGTTAAGCTACTGGGACCTCCACGTCTCTTCCAAGGGGCATTCAAACCGTCTTGGTAAGCTACTGCGACCTCCACCACTTTTTCGAGGGGCATTAAAAGCATCTTATTAAGCTACTGGGACCTCCACCACTTTTCCGAGAAGCATTAAAACCGTCTTGTTAAGCTACAGGGACCTCCACGTCTCTTCCAAGGGGCATTCAAACCGTCTTGTTAAGCTACTGGGACCTCCACGTCTCTTCTGAGAGGCATTAAAAGCGTATTGTTAAGCTACTGGGACCTCCACCACTTTTCCGAGGGGCATTAAAACCGTCTGGTTAAGCTACTGGGACCTCCACCACTTTTCCGAGGGGCATTAAAACCGTCTTTTTAAGCTACTGGTACCTCCACGTCTCTTCCAAGGGGCATTCAAACCATCTTGTTAAGCTACTGGGACCTGCACCACTTTTCCAAGGGGCATTCAAACAGTCTTGTTAAGCTACTACGACCTCCACCACTTTTCCAAGGGGCATTAAAACCGTCTTGTTAAGCTACTGGGACCTCCACTTTTCCGAGGGGCATTAAAAGCATCTTGTTAAGCTACTGGGACCTCCACCACTTTTCCGAGGAGCATTAAAACCATCTTGTTAAGCTACTGTGACCTCCACGTCTCTTCCAAGGGGCATTCAAAGCGTCTTGTTAAGCTACTGGGACCTCCACCACTTTTCCGAGGGGCATTAAAAGCATCTTGTTAAGTTACTGGGACCTCCACCACTTTTCCGAGGAGCATTAAAACCATCTTGTTAAGCTACTGTGACCTCCACGTCTCTTCCAAGGGGCATTCTAACCGTCTTGTTAAGCTACTGTGACCTCCACGTCTCTTCCAAGGGGCATTCAAACCGTCTTGTTAAGCTACTGGGATCTCCACTTCTCTTCTGAGGGGCATTAAAAGCGACTTGTTAAGCTACTGTGACCTCCACCACTTTTCCGAGCGGCATTAAAACCGTCTTGTTAAGCTACTGGGACCTCCACGTCTCTTCCAAGGGGCATTCAAACTGTCTTGTTAAGCTACTGGGACCTCCACGTCTCTACCAAGGGACATTCAAACCGTCTTGTTAAGCTACTGCGACCTCCACCACTTTTTCGAGGGGCAGTAAAAGCGTCTTTTTAAGCTACTTGGACCTCCACCACTTTTCCGAGAAGCATTAAAACCGTCTTGTTAAGCTACTGGGACCTCCACTTCTCTTCCAAGGGGCATTCAAACCATCTTGTTAAGCTACTGGGACCTCCACGTCTCTTCTGAGAGGCATTAAAAGCATCTTGTTAAGCTACTGTGACCTCCACAACTTTTCAGAGGGGCATTAAAACTGTCTTGTTAAGCTACTGGGACCTCCACGTCTCTTCCAAGGGGCATTCAAACCGTCTTGTTAAGCTACTGGGACCTCCACGTCTCTTCCAAGGGGCATTCAAACCGTCTTGTTAAGCTACTTGGACCTCCACGTCTCTTCCGAGGGGCATTAAAAGCGTCTTGTTAAGCTACTGTGACCTCCACCACTTTTCCGAGGGGCATTAAAACAGTCTTGTTAAGCTACTGGGACCTCCACGTCTCTTCCAAGGGGCATTCAAACCGTCTTGTTAAGCTACAGGGACCTCCATGTCTCTTCAAAGGGACATTAAAACAGTGTTCTTAAGCCACTCTGAACTCCACAGCTCTTCCTAGGGGCATTGAAATGTTGTTTTTAATTACCTCTAACCTCCACAACTCTTCCAACGGACATTGCATTTCCTCCTAATTTTAGTCAGCTTTTGCTTTTCAATGCAAAGGCGAATACTAAGGGAGACCCACTCCCCAATAGTGGGTAGAAGGTTTTTAGTACGCTGTAATCCACGTCTGTTTCAAGGGGCATTGCAGTTCCTCATAATTTTTGGAAAGCCTTCCATTCACTGTTTAGGCCAACAGTGTACAGGAGACCCAGTTGCTATAAATGGAAAAAACTGTTTAGTTAAGGCCCTCTGACCTCCATGTCATTTCCAAGGTACATTGGAGTGCCTCGAAATTTTTGGTAGGCATTGCACTCACTGTATGCCCTATAACTGTGTAGCCAAACCGCTCCTTTTGTTACAGAAACATATCCTACAAGACATATGTGGTTGACTGGCCTGATATTGATGTGAATGGTCCCTGTTCCTCCTGCTCTCCTTTGCCACCACCTCATCCATCATTCATCACCTGAAGCTTTGTTTTAACGGGAGTCATAGAACTGGGATAATAGCAGGAAAACATCCAGCAATCCTCGGAGGAGGTAGAATATGCGCCAAAACGCTGACCACCTCAGGCCTTGCCGCTACTACATACATGCGCTTGCATTCCAACAAAACAAAGCAGATGCTAACTTGTATCATCATCATGGTCCTCACCTTGGCACTCTCAACTCCTCTGATGGAGAAGCCAGGGCCCACCGGAGGAGTCTGGTTCTCTGGTGGGCTCGTCCAATGCTGCCCTAAAGCAGGCCAGGCTAAGAAAAGTGTGTGGGTGGATGTTCCAAGGAGAAATAGGGGCGGCTGGGGACCGTTTATGGACACCCGGCTGCCCCCAGGCGGCTGGCGACCGAGTATGGACACCCGGCCGCCCCCTGGCGGTTGGGGACCGAGTGTGGACACCCCGCCGCCAGGCGGCTGGGGACTGAGTATGGATACCAGGCCGCCAACGCTGCCATGACATGGTGGCCAGATTCCGCCTCCACATGCCTAAAAGGCCCAATTTCAAGTGCAAGCAAGCAGTATGGTATTGCAGCCTGGGGGTGGGTGGGTGGTTGGCTGCATATTTGCGCTTGCATTGCAAGGAATGGGGGAGGTACAATTGAACCCTGCCCTGGGACAAGAACTTGCACGGGGATAGTTGCAAGTCTGCATCTTCTGATGCTGCAAGGATGACTTCTGATGGGCACACTTTTAGGCAGTGACCGGGGAGTCAGAGATGCTTCCAGGGGTCTTCCCCATGCTGTCCCATGTCTTTTCAGCACTGTATGCATGTGTCACACAGCACATGGCTAGATAAGGTTGTAAAATGTTAAAATGACATTTCCCGGTGAATGCATTTGTCACGGTTGAAGCAATACAAAAGTGCAAAAACACATTAAAAATGCTACTTGTGAACATAGCCCAAGGTGTGGAGGAGTATTTTTTTTTTTTTTTGTTATTTATTTTTCCTTATACACAAGTCTTTACCCTGGAAAGGAACTTCCTTAACATATTTCACAGGAAAGCAGTTTCAGTTTAGTTTTTGAACGTTTTATTGTGAGCCCTTAAAAGTGGCTTAATACCTCTGACCACGTTGTTGACAGAAGTGACCTGGGGGTCAGAAATGCTTCCTGGGGCGATCCCCATGCTGTCCCCGTGTCATTTGAGCACTGTCACTATCGTTTTGGGCACTTGTTAGGCTTTTAAAAGACAGCCGGGGATGCCGCCGCGAAAATGCTCGGGTCTCCCATAGACTAACATTGGGCTCGTGGCTCAGGTCGAGCAACCGAGTATCATGGCGAGCTCGGCCCGAGCTTTGAGCATCCGAGCATTTTAATGCTCGCTCTTCACTACTAAATACCCTTCATTATTTATTATTTTTGCACTTTGCGATTTACCCATTTACTTCTAGTTACTTGGGTATTTTGCTTGCCTTTGGTTTTTCTTTGTCTAGTGTCCTTGTGTGAACATGCATTTACATTTTGCATGCACATCAATTTATGTTTCAGTTCAGACTTCTAGGTTTTTTCTTTGTAGTTCAGTGTGCTTTAGTACATATTAGGGTGTGGCCACCCTTTGTCTGAGCTGAAATGTTTATTCTGCCTCAGGTCTATGCTTCTACTAGGGGGTTAGTCTCTCTGCCCTTATCCATATGTACGTCACTTGACAAATGGTAAGGTTTTAATATTAGAGTTAGGACTGTCCCATAAGGGTTGCTATGACGTGGCGGGATAGCTTTTACATTATTTTGATCAAAATTATGTTAACTAAATACCCTTCATTATTTATTATTTTTGCACTGTGCGATTTACCCATTTACTTCCAGTTACTTGGGTATTTTGCTTGTCTTTGGTTTTTCTTTGTCTAGTGGCCGTGTGTGAACATGCATTTACATTTTGCATGCACATCAATTTATGTTTCAGTTCAGACTTCTAGGTTTTTTCTTTATATGTTATATATGCTGTATGTGCGGGAAGGGAGCTTGTCTGTACACTGCTTGCTATGTGTGGGGGAGGGAAGCTGTCGGACAAAGAGGGGTCCTGCAAACATCCAACTAATGGCCCCCCATATATATTACAGGAAGGTAGGTCAAACCCAAGGATTTTTGCTGGAGCAGCCGACCATGTGCTGTGTATGGGGCCATCTCCCCCACACATATAACCACATTCATGTATATGGGGGAGTCGGGATGTGTTGTGTGGACAAGCGTCCGGTCTAAAGCTAACTAGTGTATGGGCATCTGAGACTAAGGCAAGTTATCATCCAGAAAGTCATTCTCCAGCCTGCTGAAAAAATGCCGGATAGAGAAAGGCTTTGATCACCTAAGCCAGATCTCACTGGAGGGGAAGCAAGAAGAAAAAAGGAGAAATGTAAAATAAGACACAAGTCCAGACAGTTGTCATCCAAAACTTTATCTGGTATCGACCAAGAAAATTACAATCAGTAAAAGTATAAACCACATTTAGGAAAAACACAGATGAGCTGCGGGACCATCGCTTCTTCTTCTGGGACTTTTTGGCGGACAGGTTGCTCTGCTGTCGGAGGCCTTTCTTGTTCTTGGACTTCTCCTTCATGTGGATTCTGAAGACTAGGAGGCTCCTGAGGGTCCATCTCTCCTGCCGGCAGCTCAGAGTGACTTGGAGATATGTTTCCTTCAGTCCAGGAAAGCAAGAGAGGAAAAAGATGAATGTGATGTAATAACAAGACAAACCTAAAAAAAAACATGTATAAAAAATCATGTAACTGCAAACTGCACAAAAATGACCCCAATAACATAAGTGCTGTAGCATTAAAGAACCTGCAAAACGAGTGGTGTGAAAAGACCTGGAACTTGTCAGAAATATGTAATGTTTTGTCTAAAATGACAAAAAAAAAGAAAAGATTCAAGGGATGAGCAGCATTTTATAACAGGTAAAAATATACAAATTTGTGACAAGTGACCGGTATTAAGTATTGTGGATGATAACCAGACGTTTATTTCAAATGAAGAGTTTAATGAACGTCTTGTATTCGGCCAATTGGAACCTTCCCGGAAATGTCTGCGCCGGTGATAAAATCTACTTACTAATAGAGTTCCCGACTGGACACAAAGAACTGCAGCTCATGGAGGAATGAAGCTTCTTTCCTTCTCAGCCAAGAACTTCTTATACCAGTCCCGTACGGCCTCTATCATGTCCTGATATCTGGCAGAAAGAGAAAAAATCAATTATAAACTAAATAAAATGTATTAAAGAAAAAAAAACCTCCTGCAAACATGAAGCATTTGTAGCAAAGCACAGCCATTATTTACACAGCACAATTGTTTTACTTTATTCTATATTAGTGGCCGCTCTGTGCAAAAACTTGTGGGAAATTACTGCAGCACTAATATTTTCCGTCCAGAGAGCACCCAAGTATTCCATAATTTCTGACTCCACCGCCTGATAGCCCCCACAAGCACAATGCTGCACCGCTGTCACCTGCCTGGTACAGGCTCCTTTATAGGGTCCTTTCAGCTGTTGTTCACCAAGATGTGAAGTAATCCGAGTACAGGGTTTCCCATGTCTGAGTGCAGGGGTGGAGAGCAGAGAGGATCAGACAGGGACAGGCCCATACACAGACTGCTGGTATATAGAGGACAAATCTCGCTGAACAGCAGCTACAAGAAGCTTCTGGATGGGGGCAGTGGGGGTGAGACAGCACTTCAGCAACGTGTTTGGGAGAGAAGGAAGAAAATAAGCAAATGAAGAATATTTATAAAGTTCACAAGTCTGCAATGTGAGGAGGATAATTACATGAAGAAAACCCTCTAGGTGCAGCGTCGGCAACCAGAAAACCGCCCAAGGTCCACCTGTGTCGTCAGCTCCCCTCTGCAGGACCCCTAATCAGTTGTACTGCAGACTCTGATGATTGATAGTGACACTAGGTCAGCTCTTTCCCAATGGCGGCACTAGCTGACCATCCTGTGGATAGGACAGGTGCCGGATCATTCAGTCCTTTCCCTCTTCCCCAACGTGAAGCAAACATCCCTCTGACCAGACAAACATCCCCCTGACCAGACAAACATCCCCCTGACCAGGCAAACATCCCCCTGACCAGACAAACATCCCCCTGACCAGGCAAACATCCCCCTGACCAGACAAACATCCCCATGACCAGGCAAACATCCCTCTGACCAGGCAAACATACAACCCCTTTTTTTCTTTCCCATTTTACTTGCTTTATTAATTTCACCTCCAACATTACTGACAACTCCAAGTTCAATAGTTTGATAGTCTCATCTCCTGCCTTTGTATGTGGAGGAGGCAATAAACAGCCGTATACATCCTAAACCTGTCACAAGGACTTTCTCTGCAACTCCCTACTCTCAGCTGTCCCCCTGTAACAATCCACCTTTTTCTCTTTCTCGCTCATACATTTCAGACACTTTATTAACATGTTAATCATATTTCCAAACTTACTGCATTCCACTTCATCTGATCATACATCACCGTTTAAAAGAATCACAATCACTTACTTGTCTGCTGCGGTAATTCTTGGATTGTTTTCTTGCTGTTGCTTGGTCTTATTTTGCTGTTTGCTGTCCTTAAAACACCATCTGCCGCACAGTGTCCACATCTTGTTCCACCGGGTCGCTCTTTTGATCCCTGCAACAACAGACACTATGCGAGTATGACTTCACATGTGACATTTCCAAGTCCCTTGACCATTGTGGTGCCAATGGAGTACCCCTTTTCTCGTTATCATGCCACCGAAGCACACCATTTCCCGCTAGCATGCCACCGTAGCACACCTTTTCCCGTTAGTATGCCACCGGGCACACCTATTCCCGTTAGCATGCCACCGGAGCACGCCACTTTCCCGTTCGCTTGCCACCGGAGCACGCCACTTTCCCGTTCGCTTGCCACCGGAGCACGCCACTTTCCTGTTGGCTTGCCACCGGAGCACGCCACTTTCCCGTTGGCTTGCCACCGGAGCACGCCACTTTCCCGTTGGCTTGCCACCGGAGCACGCCACTTTCCCGTTGGCTTGCCACCTGAGCACGCCACTTTCCCGCTGGCTTGCCACCGGAGCACGCCACTGTCCCGCTGGCTTGCCACCGGAGCACGCCACTTTCCCGCTGGCTTGCCACCGGAGCACGCCACTTTCCCGCTGGCTTGCCACCGGAGCACGCCACTTTCCCGCTGGCTTGCCACCGGAGCACGCCACTGTCCCGCTGGCTTGCCACCGGAAGCACGCCACTTTCCCGCTGGCTTGCCAAGGGAGCACGCCATCATCCATTTAATAAAATGGGCCACACTTAGCTTTTTCTTTTATATAATGGGTCCATATAGTTTTTCATTGAATATATTGGGCCCTACATAACCTTACATTTAATATATATAATCGTCTTATCATGTCTGTCTGTCCTTCTGTCCAGGAAGTCCTGCGTCGCTGATTGGTCCGACCGTGGTCAATCAGCGACGTGGGATTTCAGATAAAGATGGCGGCCATTAGCAGCTCATCTGCCGCACGGAGGTCAGCGGCGATGTAGCCGGGAGATGACCGGCGCTAGCAGCAGAAGTACCCCGACCAGCGGCGCCGCTGACCTCCATGCGGCTACCGTCGGGAGATCAGCGGTTAGGGCCGCTGATCTTCCGACGGAAAGTGTGAAGGGAGGACCGGGGAGCGGCGCCACCGGTCGGGATACTTCTGCTGCGAGCAGCCGGTCATTTCCCGGCTGCTCGCAGTGGAAGTACCCGCACAGGCAGCGCCGCTCCCCTGTCCTCACTAATACGATTCGGCGGCCACGACCAATCAGCGATATTGGCTCCAAATTTAAACACCGCTCTGCACAGAGGTCAGTGGCGATGCAGCCGGTCATCTCCCGGCTGCTCGCAGCAGAAGTACCCCGACCTGCGGCGCCGCTGACCTTCATGCGGCTACCTTTGCTAGATCAGCGGCTAGGGCCGCTGATCTCCCGACGGCAAGTGTGAAGGGAGGACCGGGGAGCGGCGCCGCCGGTTGGGATACTTCTGCTGCGAGCAGCCGGTCATCTCCCGGCTGCTCACAGTGGAAGTACCCGCTCCCCGGTTCTCACTAATACGATTCGCTGATTGGTCGCGGCCGCCAGCCGTGACCAATCACCGGTTTTGGCGCCAAATTTAAGCATGCTCTCCGGTCCTCACTAACACGGTTCGCTGATTGGTCGCGGCCGGCCGCATACATATTCTAGAATACCCGATGAGTTAGAATCGGGCCACCATCTAGTTTAATATAATGGGCCACAAATTGCCTTCTAGTTATTACAAGAGGTCCTGCATAGTCTTCCATTTATTTTAATAGGCCCCATATAACCTTTCAGCATCTGAAACAACGGATACTGAAAGCCTGTGCTAGCATTTCTTCTGCGGTGTTGCTATCAGTGTGTCAAGAGTGGGAGAAGAGGGTTGCATTGACAATCCAACACAATGGGCAGCACTTTAAACACATTTTATAAGTGGTCATAAACTTGTAAAAAATTCATGAAAGAATAAAGTTATGTTAAAACCAAGCACACCATTGTATTTTCTTATGAAATTCTCAATGAGTTTGATGTGTCACATCACCCTCTTCCCATTGAAAAAAATAAAGTTAGATCCAAAATGGCCGACTTCAAAATGGCCGCCATAGTCACCACCCATCTGGAAAAGTTTCCCCCTCCCATATACTAATGTGCCATAAACAGGAAGTTGACATCACCAACCATTCCATTTAATTTAGGTGTATCCATATAAATAGCCCACCCTGTATTATTACCATTTTTATTATTGCTGTACATACTGTAGCTTTTCATTTAATTTATTGGGCCCCATATAGGCTTCCATTTAATATAATGGGCCCCACATAGCCTTCCATTTAATTTAATGGGGTCCACATAGCCTTCCATTTAATTTAATGGGGTCCACATAGCCTTCCATTTTATTTAATGGGGCCCACATATGTTTTTATTTAATATAAACAGCCCCACATAAGCCCCTAATTAATATAATGGGCCCCACCTTGCTTTCCATATAAAATAATGGGTCCCACATAGCCCTCCCTTTTGTTATGATGAGCCTTACATATCACACCATTTCCCGATGGTCTGCCACCGAAGTACACCATTGGCTGCTGGGGTGCCACTGGAACACACTCTTTACAGTTGGGGTGCCAAAAGAGCACACCTTTCACCATTAGCATGCCACCGGAGTACACTTTTTGCCACTGGCATGCCACTGAATCACACCCTTTACCATTGGAGTACCATCGGGCACACCCTTTACCGTTGGTGTGCCATCGGAGAACTCTATTTCCCGTAGGCCTACCAGAGGGGCCCAATATGTGACCTTTTTTGCTTACCACCGGGGCACCCATCTTGGGCTTTTTAGCTTCCACCGGGGTGCACTCTTTGGCCTTTTAGCTTACCACCGGGGCACCCAACTTGGGCTTTTTAACTGCGACCGGGGTACACTCTGACCATTTTGCTTACCACCGGGGCACTCATTTTAGGCTTTTTTAGCCTGCCACCGGGGTGCACTTTTTGGCCTTATTGCTTACCACTGGGGCGCACTCTAGGGCTTTTTAGCCTACCACCAGGGTACATTCTTTGGCCTTATTGCTTATCACTGGGGCGCACTCTAGGGCTGCTCAGTCTGCCACCAGAGTCTACTCTTTGGCCTTTTTGCCATTGGTGTGCCACCAGTGCACACCCTATGACGTTGGAGTGCCACCGGAGCACACCCTTTACCTTTGGAGTGCCACCGGAACACACAATTTGCCATTGGCAAAAGTATAATGGACCCCCACATAGAATTCTATAAAGTATAATGGCCCCCACATAGCCCTCTATATAGTATAATGAGCCGCACATTGCCTTCCATGTACTATAATTTAATTTATTGGGCTCCACATAGCTTTTCATTTAATTTATTGAACCCCACATAACCGTCAATTTAATATAATAGGCCGCACTGGACTCCATTTAATATATTGGACCTGACATAGCCTTCCATTTAATAAAATGGGGCCAAAATATCCCTCTATTTAATATAATGGGCACCAAAAAGCCTTCCATGTTTTATATTGGGCACCACATAGCCCTCTATTTAATACAATTGGCCCCACTTAACCTTCCATTTAAAATATTGGGCCCCACATAGCTTTACATTTAATTTACTGGGCTCCATATAGGCTTCCATTTAATATAATGGGCCCCACATAACCCTCCATTTAATATAATGGTCCCCACATTGCCTTCCATTTATTATAATGGAGCCAAGATACATCTCTATTTAATATAATGGACAAAACACAGGCTTCCATTTAATATAATTGGCGCTACATAGCCCTTTATTTGATAAATGCGCCTCACATAGCCCTCCATATAATATTATGGGCCCCGCAACGCTTTCCATTTAATTTAATAGGCCTCATATAGCCCTCAATTTAATACAGAGGGCCCCACAAAACCTTCCAGATAACATAGTGGGCCCCAATATAGCTTTCTTTTTAATGTATTGGTCCCCACATAGTCCTCTATTTAATATAATGGGCCTCACATAGCCTTCCATTAAATATCATGGGCCCCATATAGAATTTATCATATACGTAGATGTTCCTTTAAGATAACGGGCCCCACATAGCTTTCCCTTTAATATAATGGGCCCCACATAGATTTTGTTATTATATAATGGGCCCCACATAGCTTTCCCTTTAATATAATGGGCCCCACATAGCTTTCTCTTTAATATAATGGGCCCCACATAGCTTTCCCTTTAATATAATGGGCCCCACATAGCTTTCTCTTTAATATAATGGGCCCCACATAGCTTTCTCTTTAATATAATGGGCCCCACATAGCTCTCTCTTTAATATAATGGGCCCCACATAGACATCAATTTAATATAATGGGCCCTACGTAGATGTCCCTTTAAGATAACGGGCCCCACATAGCTTTCCCTTTAATATAATGGGCCCCACATAGCTTTCCCTTTAATATAATGGGCCCCACATAGCTTTCTCTTTAATATAATGGGCCCCACATAGCTTTCCCTTTAATATAATGGGCACCACATAGATTTTATTATTATATAATGGGCCCCACATAGCTTTCCCTTTAATATAATGGGCCCCACATAGCTTTCTCTTTAATATAATGGGCCCCACATAGCTTTCTCTTTAATAAAATGGGCCCCACATAGCTTTCTCTTTAATATAATGGGCCGCACATAGCTTTCCTTTTAATATAATGGGCCCCACATAGCTTTCCCTTTAATATAATGGGCCCCACATAGCTTTCCCTTTAATATAATGGGTCCCACATAACTTTTTCTTTAATATAATGGGCACCACATAGCTTTTTCTTTAATATAATGGGCCCCACATAGCTTTCTCTTTAATATAATGGGCCCCACATAGCTTTCTCTTTAATATAATGGGCCGCACATAGCTTTCTCTTTAATATAATGGGCCCCACATAGCTTTCTCTTTAATATAATGGGCCCCACATAGCTTTCTCTTTAATATAATGGGCCCCATATAGCTTTCTCTTTAATATAATGGGCCCCATATAGCTTTCTCTTTAATATAATGGGCCCCACACAGCTTTCTCTTTAATATAATGGGCCCCACATAGCTTTCTCTTTAATATAATGGGCCCCACATAGCTTTCTCTTTAACATAATGGGCCCCACATAGCTTTCCCTTTAATATAATGGGCCCCACATAGCTTTCTCTTTAATATAATGGGCCCCACATAGCTTTCTCTTTAATATAATGGGCCCCACATAGCTTTCTCTTTAATATAATGGGCCCCACATAGCTTTCTCTTTAATATAATGGGCCCCACATAGCTTTCTCTTTAATATAATGGGCCCCACATAGCTTTCTCTTTAATATAATGGGCCCCACATAGCTTTCCCTTTAATATAACGGGCCCCACATAGCTTTCCCCTTAATATAATTGGCCCCACATAGCTTTCCCTTTAATATAATTGGCCCCACATAGCTTTCCCTTTAATATAATGGGCACCACATAGATTTATTATAATATAATGGGCCCCACATATCCGTCCCTTTAATATTATGGACCCCACATAGATTTATTATAATATTATGGACCCCACATAGATGTATTATAATATAATGGGCCCCACATAGATTTATTATAATATAATGGGCCCCACATAGATTTATTATAATATAATGGGCCCCACCTAACCCTCCAGTTTATACACTGCAGTCGCTCTCTTTCTTCTCTTCTTTACCTAGTCCAGTCTTTCGTGACGACTTCCCGCCATGATTCGTCTTTGCAGTTTGCTGTCCAGGTTTCGGCTGCTCCGCACTTTTCAGCAGATCACCGCACTCCTGAAAAACAAAAATGTTACAAATATAAGCGACTTAAATAAATAATGCCGCCCACTGTGCCACCAAATGCAAATATGTGCCACACTGTGCCCATGAGTATATCATTCACCGCAATGAATCCTGCTCCACTGAGAATATAAATCAGTCACTAGCTTGTGCCCCCGTTATAAATAGTGTTGAGCGAGCACTAAAATGCTCGGGTGCTCGAAGCTCGGCCCGAGCTCGCCGTGATACTCGGGTGCTTGACCCGAGCAACGAGCCCATGTTAGTCTATGGGAGACCCGAGCATTTTTGCGGCGGCACCCCCGGCAGTCTGTAGAAAGCCTAAAAAGTGCCCAAAATGATAGTGACAGTGCTCAGATGACATGGGGACAGCATGGGGATCGCCCCAGGAAGCATTTCTGACCCCCAAGGTCACTGTTGTCAACAACGTGGTCAGAGGTATTAAGCCACTTTTACAGGCTCATAAGAAAATGTTCAAAAACGAAAGTGAAACTTTTTTCCTGTGAAATATGTTAAGGAATTTCTTTTCCAGGGTAAAGACTTGTGTATAAGGTAAAATAAATAACCAAAAACAAAAATACTCCTCCACACCTTGGGCTATGTTCACAAGTAGCATTTTTTATGCGTTTTTGCACTTTTGTATTGCTTTCAACTGTGACAAATGCATTCACCGGGAAATGTCATTTTAACATTTTACAACCTTATCTGGCCATGTGCTGTGTGACACATGCATATAGTGCTGAAAAGACATGGGAACAGCATGGGGAAGACCCCTGGAAGGATCTCTGACTCCCAGGTCACTGCCTAAAAGTGTGCCCATCAGAAGTGATCCTTGCCGCATCAGAAGATGCAGACTTGCAACTATCCCCGTGCAAGTCCTTGTCCCAGGGCAGTGTTCAATTATACCTCCCCCATTCCTTGCAATGCAAGCGCAAATATGCAGCCAACCACCCACCCACCCCCAGGCTGCAATACCATACTGCTAGCTTGCACTTGAAATTGGGCCTTTTAGTTTTGAGGAGGCCGAAGCTGGCCACTACCTCATGGCTGCTTCGGCAGCGAGGTATCCATACTCAGTACCCAGCCGCCCGGCGGCCGGGTGTCCACACCTGGTCCCCAGCCGCCTGGGGGCGGCGGGGAGTCCATAGACGGTCCCCAGCCACCCCGATTTCTCCGCGAAACATCCCCACACACTTTTCTTAGACTGGCCTGCTTTAGGGCAGCATTGGACAAGCCCACTAGAGAAACCGACTCCATCAGGGGAGGTGAGAATGCCAAGGTGAGGAGCATGATGATGATAGAAGTTAGCATCTGCTTTGTTTTGTTGGAATGCAAGCATAAGTGTGCAACCTGCCACCAACCCACCCCGAGGCTGCAATACCATACTGCTAGCATGCGTGCACTTGAAATTGGGCCTTTTAGGCATGTGGAGGCCAGAGCTGGCCACTACCTCATGGGTGCTTCGGCAGCGAGGTACCGATACTCAGTCCCCAGCCGCCCGGCGGCCGGGTGTCCATGCTCGGTCCCCAGCCGCCAGGGGGCGGCCGGGTGTCCACACTCGGTCCCCAGCCGCCCCGCGGCCAGGTGTCCATAAACGGTTCCAAGCCGCCCCGATTTCTCTGCGGAACATCCCCACACACTTTTCTTAGACTGGCCTGCTTTAGGGCAGCATTGGACGAGCCCACCAAAGAACCCGACTTCTCCGGTGGGCCCTGGCTTCTTTATCAGGGGAGTTGAGAGTGCCAAGGTGAGGAGCATGATGAGGATGATAGAAGTTAGCATCTGCTTTGTTTTCAAGGAATGCAAGCGCATGTATGTAGTAGCGGCTAGGCCTGAGGTGGTCAGCGTTTTGGCGCATATCCTACCTCCTCCAAGGATTGCTGGATGTTTTCCTGCTACTATCCAAGTTCTATGACTCTCGTTAAAACAAAGCTTCAAGTGATAAATGATGGATGAGGTAGTGGCAAAGGAGAAAGAGCAGGAGGAACAGGGACCATTCATATCAATATCAGGCCAGTCAACCACATATGTCTTGTAGGATATGTTTCTGTAACAAAAGGATCGGTTTGGCTACACAGTTATAGGGCATACAGTGAGTGCAATGCCTACCAAAACTTTTGAGGCAGTCCAATGCCCCTTGGAAATGACATGGAGGTCAGAGGGCCTTAACTAAACCTATTTTTCCATTTATGGCAACTGGGTCTCCTGTGCACTGTTGGCCTAAGCAGTGAATGGAAGGCTTTCCAAAAATTATAAGGAACTGCAATGCCCCTGGAAACAGATGTGGATTACAGCGTACTAAAAACCTTCTACCCATTATTGGGGAGTGTGTCTCCCTTAGTTTTCACCTTTGCATTGAAAAGCAAAAGCTGACTAAAATTAGGAGGAAATGCAATGCCCGTTGGAAGAGTCATGGAGATTAGAGGTAAGGTAATTAAAAACAACATTTCAATGCCCCTTGGAAGAGCTGTGGAGTTCAGAGTGGCTTAAGAAGACGCTTTTAATGCCCCTTTGAAGAGACGTGGAGGTCACAGTAGCTTAACACAACGGTTTTAATGCCCCTTACAAGAGCCATACAGTACAGCATCTTAAAAACATTATTCCCATTATTGGGGAGTGGGTCTCCCATAGTATTTGCTTATGCCTTCCAAGCAAAAGCTTCCAAAAATTATGAGGAAATGCAATGCCCGTTCGAAGAGTCGTGGAGGTCCCAGTAGCTTAACAAGACGCTTTTAATGCCCCTCAGAAGAGACGTGGAGGTCAGAGTGGCATAACAAGACGGTTTTAATGCCCCTTACAAGACACGTGGAGGTCAGAGTGGTATAACAAGATGCTTTTAATGCCCCTCAGAAGAGACGTGGAGGTCAGAGTGGTATAACAAGACGGTTTTAATGCCCCTTACAAGAGACGTGGAGGTCAGAGTGGTATAACAAGATGGTTTTAATGCCCCTCAGAAGAGACGTGGAGGTCAGAGTGGTATAACAAGACGGTTTTAATGCCCCTCTGAAGAGACGTGGGGGTCAGAGTGGTATAACAAGACGGTTTTAATGCCCCTTACAAGAGACGCTCATTATTCTGGCATTTGGCAAATATTAAAAATGATGGTAATCCTAATTGACCTAAAATGGGAAAGGTTTATTCTGATTTCATGTCAGATATTGAGAAAAACCTGCAGATGTGTCTATTTATACAGTGTATGGAAACTTCTGATTTCAACTCTGTATATATATATATATATATATATATATATATATATATATATATATATGTATAATATATACACGGCGAAGCTCACACACCACAACACCCACAGCAGAGGAACGGGCTGCACACACACCTGCTCCTGTCAGTGCTGTGAGCGCCCCTCATATCGCTGCTGGCTCCGCCCCTAATGTCGCTGCTGGCTCTGCCCCTCACATCGCTGCTGGCTCCGCCCCTCATGTCGCTGTTGGCTCAGCCCCTCATATCGCTGCTGGCTCTGCCCCTCACATCGCTGCTGGCTCCGCCTCTCATATCGCTGCTGGCTCCGCCCCTCATGTCGCTGTTGGCTCCGCCCCTCATATCGCTGCTGGCTCTGCCCCTCACATCGCTGCTGGCTCCGCCCTTCATGTCGCTGTTGGCTCAGCCCCTCATATCGCTGCTGGCTCTGCCCCTCACATCGCTGCTGGCTCCGCCTCTCATATCGCTGCTGGCTCCGCCCCTCATGTCGCTGTTGGCTCCGCCCCTCATATCGCTGCTGGCTCTGCCCCTCACATCGCTGCTGGCTCCGCCCTTCATGTCGCTGTTGGCTCCGCCCCTCATATCGCTGCTGGCTCTGCCCCTCACATCGCTGCTGGCTCCGCCTCTCATATCGCTGCTGGCTCCGCCCCTCATGTCGCTGTTGGCTCCGCCCCTCATATCGCTGCTGGCTCCGCCCCTCATGTCGCTGTTGGCTCCGCTCCTCTTGTCGCTGCTGGCGCTCCGCCCCTCATGTCGCTGCTGGCTCCGCCCTTCATATCGCTGCTGGCTCCGCCCCTCATATCACTGCTGGCTCCGCCCCTCATATCGCTGCTGGCTCCGCCCCTCATATCGCTGCTGGCTCTGCCCCTCATGTCGCTGCTGGCTCCGCCCCTCATGTCGCTGCTGGCTCCGCCCCTCATATCGCTGCTGGCTCCGCACCTCACATCGCTGCTGGCTCCGCCCATCAGCCGCTCACAGTCCTCAGCAATATGGAGACATCCGCACTGATCAGAATCCTCGGGGGCGTGGCCTGTCACTGTAGTCACACAAGGGTTGTCATGGAGATCTCAAGGGAAGGCAGGTGGGCGGGGCTTAGAGCAGGAAGTAGAAGCCGTGCAGTGTGATTGGCTCCTTACCTTCTGCCAGTAATGGAGCAGATATATGGCTCCTATATAATGGAGGGGGCTCAGGAGGGGTTCCCCACCCTAAAGGTCAGGGGATAAATAATACTGGACATGAGCGAGGGCAGGAGGACATTATTCTATATTGTAAGAAATCTGATTTCTTCTCTCCTCACAGTTTTTCCTGTGCAAGGCCACATGTATTGTGCGATAATCTGTGAATATGGGGGGATCTGCTCCTCACATCCACATCAATCCCCCCACGTCTGAGCTCTCCCTTACAGGGGTCTTCTGCTCTGCACATTGATGCCGTCTCCATGGAGATGACATCATGGCCAGTACATGCGGATCTCCCCGATGGGACCCTCATGTATCTGGAGGACGAGGCACTGCTGCTCCTCGGGGAGAGGGGGCACAATTCCTGTACACATGATACAGGGGCTTCTGCCATCTCTGGGCTGAGAATAATGCTGGCAGCGCGCAGTCTACATGATGTGAGGATTACAAGTCTGCAGTCACAGAGAGTCACACAGATGACTGCAGCCTTCAGCTTCACACCGGACAATCCCTTTAAATACATGTATATTGCTCTAAAGATACTTTTTACTATTTTGCTTCTTGTAACATTTGTTCTGTTCGGCCTTTACTAGCTTTTTGTTTCCCAGCAGCACATTGATGGCTGCAGAATGAGTTAACTTGAGATTCAGTCAGTGAGCTCCTTATGATGTGGAGTTTCCAGCGCTTTTATTTCTGCGATGATTTATGACTGCATCAGAGATCAGCCCAACTTTCATGCTGGTCTGTGAACATAATCAGCACAGAGAAGGTCAGAATGAGCTCACTGATAAATTCTCAGTGAGCTCATTCTGCAACTAGCAATTCAAAGGAAATAAAAAAGCCAAATTGTTTATGAAACGTTATTGAAAAAATATTTGTATGTATATATTTAGCCCAAAATGTCTGAGTGTCCATATCCTTAGTACCAGCACAGCTGAGGATTTGGTACAATCAGGGGCGTACATAGGACGCAGAAGTTCTAATTGGGCCCCCCCCCCCAGCAACAAAAATGTAAATAATTGTCGGGGTCGCAGAAGATCAGATCTCACAACCTTCCAGCCTTTACATAGTAATTTTCCTCCTGCTGAAGTCCTAGATCCCTTTTTCATTGCCCATAAAGTGTGGTGCCAACAAAAGTGCCCCCCAAACACGGTATGATACCCCCATGGTGAATTCCTCCATATGCGCAGTACAATGACCCTACTGTACCCGACCTCAACTCCCAGGGTAAAGTATGATCCCC
This sequence comes from Phyllobates terribilis, assembly GCF_046119375.1. NCBI lineage: Eukaryota > Metazoa > Chordata > Amphibia > Anura > Dendrobatidae > Phyllobates > Phyllobates terribilis. The sequence continues at coordinate 107,745 of NW_027365440.1, forward strand.
CAACTGCCCCACACCTCTCCACACTCCATAGAGTATAATGCACTCAGTATAAGACTCTCGCCATGGTTCTCCACACAGTATAAGGCACTCGCCATGGTCCTCCACGCAGTATAATGCACTCCCTCGTGGTCCTCCACGCAGTATAATGCACTCCCACGTGGTCCTCCACACAGTGCAATGCACTCCCCCTTGGTCCTCCACACTGTACAATGTACTCCCCCATGGTCCGCCACACAGTACAATGTACTCCCCCATGGTCCTCCACACAGTACAATGCACTCCCCCATGGTCCGCCACACAGTACAATGCACTCCCCCATGGTCCGCCACACAGTACAATGTACTCCCCCATGGTCCTCCACACAGTACAATGTACTCCCCCATGGTCCTCCACACAGTACAATGCACTCCCCCATGGTCCTCCACACAGTACAATGTACTCCCCCATGGTCCTCCACACAGTATAAAGCCCCCGTCTCACATAGCGATATCGCTAGCGAGATCGCTGCTGTGTCACGGTTTTGGTGACTCACCAGCGACCTCACCAGCGATGTCGCTATGTGTGACACTTTGCAGCGATCAGGCCCCTGCTGTGAGGTCGCTGATCGCTGCAAAGTGTCCTGGACCATTTTTTGGTCGTTGGCCTCCCGCTGGCCAGCACACATCGCTGTGTGTGACCAGCGGGACCAACGATCTGGCTGGTAACCATGGTAAACATTGGGTTACTAGGGGCACGCGCGCACTTAGTAACCCGCTGTTTACCATGGATACCACTCTGCTACGGTGCGCGGAGGCTACCGTTCACCTTAGCAGAGTGGTATCCATGATAAACAGCGGGTTACTAGGGGCACACGCGCACTTAGTAACCCGATGTTTACCATAGTTACCAGCCTGCTCCTGCTTAAGCAGCAGGCTGGTAACAGGAGCAGGACATCGTGGAACGATTCTTTCCACGATATCGCTGCTCCCCTGATCGCTGGTGAGTCTGCCTGTTTGACAGCTCACCAGCGATGTATTAGCGATGCAGCAACGATCCCTGACAGGTCGTATCGTTGTCGGGATCGCTGCTGCATCGCTTAGTGTGACGGGGCCTTAAGACACTCGCCATGGTTCTCCACTCAGTATAATGCATTCCCCCATGGTCCTGTACGCAGTATAATGCAGCCCCCCATAGGGTAAAATACAGCCCCCCCCACCCGTAGGGTAAAATGCAGCCCCAGTCCTCCAGTATTATCAGTACACAATGATTTAAAAATAAATACATACTTACCGCTCCTCGTTCCCCGCTGCTTCAGTCTCTGCAGCTGATCACCTCAGCAGCTGCCAGCTCCACTGTCTGACACAGCGTGGCGGGTCATCATGCTGCCGCGTCAGACGCAGAGGAGGAATGATGGGAGAGGGGGTGTCACATGATGCTCCCTCCTCCAGGTTTTCGTGGGCCCCGGGCGAAAGAGTCTCAGTGGCCCCTTTAACACATCCAACCATTCATGATGCACAGATACAGCAGAGAAATTATAGATATAGATATAGTGCAATGCCAAACATTTCACTGACTTCTTACATTTCATGAGTGATATCTACTGTAAATTCTACAATAGCTCAGAAACCGGTGAATCCTCACAGCGCACAGTGCAGACCGGACAGTATAGTCCTCCATACAGTGTTATGGCACCACATAGTCCTCCATACAGTATTATGAGCCCTATATAATGCTCCATACAAAATACTGGATCCCATATAATTCACCATAGAGAATACTGCCTGGTCCCCATGTAATGCCATATGCAGGCTGGACCCCATACAGAGACCCCACAAGCCCGCTGCATCCTCCCCGGGGCCCCCACAAGCCGGCTGCATCCCCCCAGGGCCCCCCTCAAGCCTGCATCACTCCCCCCAGAGCCCCCACATGCCTGCAGCATCCCCCCCATAGACCCCACAAGCCTGCAGCATCCCCCCCAGAGCACCCACAAGCCCACAGAATCCCCTCCAGGGCCCCACAAGCCCGCAGAATCCCCCCCAGGGCCCCACAAGCCCGCAGCATCCCCTTAGGGCCCCCACAAGCCCGCAGCATCCCCCCGGGGCCCCCACAAGCCCTGGACCGTACCTGCATCACCACCAGTAAAGGTATTGAAGTTTACCCTTGTGTGTGTGCCTGTACTTCCTCTGGGATCGTCCTGCCGTCTCCCTCCTGCTTCCACCATCTTTCTACACCTCTACACTGCCCTGAGGCCTGCTCTACCTGTGGGGAGCCGTCCCATCATAGCTGCCCCTAACATCAGCCTCAGTGGACTGTCGCAGCGCTGGTAACCTCTTACCAGAATCCACAGGTGGCGTCACGACAATTTCCCCTATAAGCATCCCCCCCCCCCTTTGAGTGACCGCCCTGGGCCACGGACTGGGCCAGCCACCGTGATATCCCCCGGCAACCAGAGGCCCAGCTGCCGAGTGCCCCACGGCCCTGGGGGCGAGTCACTATGCACAGTGGTTCATGAATTAATATTCACAGTGACCCTCCATCCTGTGATTAAAAGGGTCCGTACATTTGACACCTCCGTCTGACTCCCACAGTCTTCTCCGCACAGATCGATATTAAGATGGCCACCGCAATGGCATGGGGAGTGCAGCGGTGAGTCCAGAGCGCAGCTCCTCGCTCTAAAATGCCCATCAGAAAGAAGAGGTCAGACATTTATTTTCTATGAGCGCTCTATTATCCTATTTATCAAACATCAGCACTACAAGAATCCGTCCTGAGCCGTGCTGGGATCTTTGAACGTGGGCCCCCGGGAGGATCGGGCCCCTCATGGTGGAGCAGATCACACTCATTATAATCCATCACTGATAGAAGATACATAAACAACAACACAGGATGATTGTAAAACAGTGAGGTAATATTTTATTGAGCCACCAAACACACAATAAACATATCGAACAGTCCCAGCAAATACCTAATATGGTGCAAATTACAGAGTCTCACCCTTCCGCTGACTCGCTGGGATTAAAGCAGCTGCCAATCCGAGGGGCTTCTGGGGCTGACTACCCCCACCAATGGCACCCCCACCAAAGAACACCCACAAAGAGGAGGTAACAACAAGCTTAGAAAGCTGACAGTCCATTGAGGTACGTGGCCAGGAGACCAGAAAGTTCCAACCTGGCTTCTCCAAACATATCCATGGAACTAGGTGACCGGAAGGTCCCGACTTGGCTTTTTCCGAGCATATTCACGAGTTCCAGGTGGCCGGAGTGTCCCAACCTGGCTACTCCAAACATCTCCATGGGACCAGGTGACTGGTGGTCCCAACCTGGTTTTCCCAGATGTATCCATGGGTTCTATAGTAGTCAATGGAGCAGATCTGTATTCCTCCAGCCAGGACTGTGGTCCCTTAAGCTGGCATCCTGTAGAAACCAAATCTGTGTCCCTCTTAATGGATTCATGGTGTTCTGTAGAGCTGTCCCATAGAGTGTTCCTGGCAGTGGTTTTGTAAAAAAGACTCCTTTATGTAGTTCACAACTGTCCTTCTTCAAGACTTTATTCACAGGTCAAGAGAAAGGGGTGTTGTTACTAATTCCCATTACTGGAGCATCCACAGTTCATCCCCCAAATGTTGACTTACAAACATTGCAAACATTGAAGGATAAACTATAAATTCCGAAACAATGCAAGTCAACAAATTGCATGGACTTATAAAATGGTAATCAACATATTTAGCAAACATCCATTGTTCAAAGAGCCTGCGTCCCTGTATTGCAAAGATAACAGTACAATAAACCAGAAGAGTTGATATAAGAGGTAAATAACCATTTATCAATTAACAAATATCACCTCAACCTACAAGATGAGTCAACATTCGGACTCATGACAAAAGATCATGTGCGTTGACCAACCGAAGAAAGAAACACATAAATTCAATAGTTAATAATTCAGGCAATAGTCTATCATTCTGGGCCTATGGAATTTACATCTGGATAATTACGATTAAATGCTGTGTCGTCACAGGCCCCTTTAGTTTTAGGGACTGGCAGGGGTCCTTTACAGTTGCTCTCCCACTAGTTGATCCTTCTTTCCTTTACTCCGTTTCAATAAAATATTTGGAAATATACAAAGTAAAAACTCAAATATAATTTTTTTTCTTACATTAAAACTTGATTTTATTAAAATAAACCCCCAAAAAACAAGAACAAAAAAACTAAACCTGATTAACATCGCAGAGAACAACAACCCAAACTGTACAACGATCACATGATTTATCCGGCACGAAAAACAGCATAAGAATAAAATAGTAATAATTAATGGCAAAATTGTAGCTTTTGTTCATTTTGTCTCTATACTGCACGATAAACGCTGGAAAGAAAAAATATAAGAACCATTCCTGGGGTTTTGCCATTGAATGCTGGAAAAAATAAAAAAACATCAGCAGAATTATTTTTTTATTAATCTCACGCAAAAGAAAAATGGAATAAAAATTATAAAAACTTTGTCTGTTCCCCAAAATGTTACCAGTGAATCCTATAGCTGCTCCGCATGGACCCAAACTGGTAAACTAAAAACTCCTGCATGCCCCGTGTGTGTGTATGTATATATATATATATATACATACACATATATATATACTCCTCTGTACTATATACACGGCAGAGCTCACACACCACAACACGCTCCGCTGCGGCGCCACAAAAAGAGCGGACCTGGCTGCACACACACCTGCTCCTGTCACCTGTATACACAGTTGAAACCAGAAATTTACATACACTATATAAATGTTAGAACCCTCCTGTTTGTTTTTTCCATCTTGTGTTTTGCGGTCACAAGACCATCTGCCTTTATATTCCAGCTCCGCCCTTTTGGCTGTGTTGGACTTCAGTGTTGTTTGACTGCTTTGCTAGCCAGGTGCTTCTGTGCCTTTCTCTGTCAGTTCGCTTGGTCCTTCTGGGACCTCTAGTACCTTTTTGTCAGTTTATCTTTTTGTGTTCTGTAACAACTTCTCTGTTTAGGAGATGTCCCATTTTTGTTCCAGTCCTTAGTTCTTTTAGGGACCCCTCTCCTTTATGCTATAGGTCTTCGTTCAGACTAGCCGAGGACTAAGGCGGGTCTGTTCGCTAGGAACAGGCAGCCCGCTACATCGTAGGGATTCAGCTTAGTCTTACTGTAGGGATAGCTTTCTCCTTTGTTTCCTTAGTACTTGTTGCAGATCATAACAATAAAAAGACACATCTGCATGTTTTTCTCAATATCTGACATGAAATCAGAATAAACCTTCACGTTTTAGGTCAATTAGGATTACCATCATTTTTAAGATTTGCCAAAGGCCAGAATAATAAGAGAGAGAGAGAATGTTTTAAAGCATTTTTATTACTTACTGCAAAGTCATAAGTTTACATACACTAATATTGCTATACCTTTAAACAATTCTGGACTGCCCATATGATGATGTCATGTGTTTGGAAACTTCTGATAGTTTTTTTTTGGCAACATCTCAGTTAATTAGAGACACACCTGTGGATGTATTTTAATGCACACCTGAAACACACTGCTTCTTTGTGTAGCATCATGGGAAAGTCTAAAGAAATCAACCAAGATATCAGGAAGAGAATTGTGGACTTGCACAAGTCTGGCTCATCCTTGGGTACAATTTCAAGATACCTGAAGGTGTCTTGTTAATCTGTACAAACAATTATATGCAAGTACAAACAAGATGGGAATGTCCAGCCATCATACCGCTCAGGAAGGAGACGGGTTCTGTGTCCCAGAGATGAATGTGCTTTGGTCCGATATGTGCATATCAAGGACAAAAGCAAAAGATCTTGTGAAGATGATAGGGGAAGCTGATAAGATTGTGTCTATATCCACAGTGAAATGAATACTGTATCAATATAGGCTGAAAGGCCACTGTGCCAGGGAGAAGCCATTACTCCAAAAGAAAGATAAAAAAGCCAGATTAATGTTTGCAAATGCACACAGGAACAAAGACCTTAATTTTTGGAGACATGTGCCGTGGTCTGATGAAACTAAAACTGAACTTTTTGGGCATAGTGACCATCGTTACTTTTGGAAGAAAAAAGGAGAAGCTTGGAAGCCTAAGAACACCATCCCAACTGTGAAACATGGGGGAGGCAGCATCATGTGGGGTTGATTTCCTGTAGGAGGGACTGGCGATAGCGCCACTCACAGGCATCACGTGACCCCCCGGCAGCAGCCGGCTCTTTCTTCCGCTGATGTCACGTCAAATGAGGTGTGACATTAGTGTC